>NW_014578136.1:69613-104305 GCF_000485595.1 Priapulus caudatus
GGGGACAACATACCATAGACAGGTTTGCAGACATGTTGACCCATCAGTTACCCTGTTTCAACAGTCTCTACTACGACCCACTAAGCGTGGGAGTGGATGCACTCGGGCAGACAGATTGGGCACAACACAACAACTTTGTGAACCCGCCGTTTTACCTGATACAGCAGGTGTTGCAGGTCATAAAAGCGCAGAAAGCCTGGGCAACGGTAATTGCACCATTTTGGAAGGCACAGCCATGGATGGCCGAGCTGCAGCAGCTGTCGGTCAGTCCGCCAATATTTCTGCCACAAACGTCAAGGGCATATCTCGCCTTTGGGGCGATACCGGAACCGATGAAAAACAGAAGGTGGCGCCTGTGTGCCTGGAGAGTATATGGCGGGAAAAGTTGCGGAAGGTAGGCTGGTCTGACAGAGCAGTTGCTCAGGCACCACTTTGCTGGGCCGTGTCCACTTTGCATGGTTATAACAGAAGTTTGAATAGACTGCAGTCATTTTGTGATGGGAGAAAACTGCCATTTCCACCCGTGGATAGTGCGGGCTTGGCAGATTTTCTGTGCGCTACCGCAGACTCTTCGGAAAGACCTGCATCACGGTTGCGTACCGTTCAAACAGCGGTTGGTGCGTGGTATGCTATTAAAGACCAACCAGATGTGTTACACTCGTTTGACTTGCAGAAGCTAGTTGTGGCACTAACCAAATCTGGTACTAAAGTGCCTAGATGACACGTACTAGCATATTACCCATAACGCCGTTCAGAGACTTGTTTATGTCATGGGCATCGAATGATCAGTTGCCCATCAAAGACCTTCGGTTGAAGGCAATTACGTTGTTGGCACTCACGGTCATGCTTAGGCCGTCAGATGTGGCCCCAAAGGGCAAAGTCTTTGACTCGGACAAATTAAGTACAGAGAGTGTTGTTTACTGCGGATATGGTTCAATTTTTGGGCGATGGCAGCCTTCAGTTACGGTTACACGGCATTAAAAACGACACTGACAGAAAAGGGTTCACGGTTACTATCCCAGGTAGCACGGTTACTAAGCTAGATCCGGTTAGAACCTTACATTGCTATATGGAGCATACTTGTGACACCGAAAAAAGCAGCTCGCGACACCACCTTTTATGGTTATGTATATATGTATTATAAACAGAACTTCGTTGGCGAGAAGTGAAACAGTTCGTACTTCATAAAAAGGAGCCTCAAGGTCATGCGTGACGCGGCGGCCTTTGATGTACACGATCGATCGATCGCGTACTATATATATATATATACGGCCTGCGTAGCACGCGCGGCACTCATACACACATTCCCATCCCTGTATAAGGTTCTAAGGCATTTTATCGTTACTCCAGACAATTGCTGTTACTCAAGCAATAACGGTAGGTATCATGAAAGTGGGGAAAACACTGGAAAACTTAATAACTAATTATGACTTAACAATAATTACTTTAAATAAACAGGCGTTTAGTGCTCCTGACTCCGATCGACGTTTCACTTGGCTACAATTGGTTGAGGAGAAGGTGCGTGCAATCACTTTGGTTCGAACTACTACGCGACATTCATCCCAAACCTTTCTTCAGAACTGCAGCCATTACACAAACTCCTTGAGAAACAGGTCTGTTTCCAATGGGGGCCAGAGCAGGACCGTGCATTTCGTTGGTCAAAGGACCTACTACAAGCCGCTACCTTTCTTGTTTACTATGATCCAAATTAAGACATAGTACTGTCATGCAATGCCTCGCCCTACGGAATTAGGGCTGTACTAGGGCATAAGTTCAAAGATGGGTCTGAACGTCCCATAAGTTTCGCGTCTAGGACTCTGGCACCGGCGGAGCGCAATTACTCTCAGTTGGAGAAGGAGGCACTAGCCATTGTGTGGGGTGTGAAAAAGTTTCACACCTACCTGTACGGACAGAACTTTACGATTTACAATGACCATGAACCGTTAGAGGCTCTGCTCGGTGAGAAAAAGCCAATACCGCCGCTTGCTTCAGGCAGACTTCAGCGATGGGCGTTGACGTTGAGTGCGTATCAGTACATACATACATACATTAATTTACATTACAAACCAAGTGAACTTTTGGCGAATGCAGATGCCATGAGTAGGTTACCGTTACCTGATACAGAACAGGAAGTGTCCATGCCAGCAAAAACGGTGTGTCTGGTTGCATTCACAGACACATCACCCATTGATGTTGATATAATTAGCCACTTGACTGATCGGGATCCTGTGCTATCTCGGGTCAGATGCTTTGTTGACATAGGTTGGCCGGAGAAAAATGGAGAGGAACTCCAACCGTACTTTGCCAGGAAAGATGAACTGTCACTGCAGGGGGGTTATGTACTCTGGGGAGCTCGTGTGATAGTTCCTGCGGCCGCTCAAAATCGCATTGTTGAGATGGTTCATGAAGCTCACCCGGGGATAGTGCGGATGAAAACGTTTGTGCGTAATTACATCTGGTAGCCGAGGCTAGATAGAGATCTAGAGAATAGACTAAAAGATTGTGAAACCTGTCAAATCAGGAGACATGCACCTCCAAGGCAGGGTAAAAAATACACCGGAGCAATGAGCGATTCGCTCTTCAAACCAATGAAATCACTCCCATGAGGCTTAAGATAGCTCCCGTAAAATTATTCACGAGAGCTATTTTTTCCACAGACTTGAAAAAGACCTCCGGTAAAAAAAATGTTATTTTTTCCCTGCTCCCAGGACATTGTTACATCCTTGGGGATTTCCGTCGAAACCATGGTCGAGGTTACATGCGGACTATGCTGGTCCATATAAGGGCAAAATGTTGCTCATCATCGTAGATGCTTATACCAAGTGGATGGACGTCCACGGCATGTCGTCTAGTACAGCTGAGTGCACAGTGGAAAAGTTCAGGATGGCTTTAGCTACATTTGGATACGATTGTCACAGACAATGGAACAAATTTCGTTAGTGAAGTGTTTCAGATGTTCATTAGCAAAAATGGAATTATACACATCAAAGTCGCTCCGAAGCATATCCTGCTTCAAATGGCTTAGCTGAATGCGCTGTTCAGTCAGTGAAAGAAAGACTGGACAAACTAGATTTGGGAACAGTGGAGGTGAAAGTAGCAGGGGTAGAAATTAACTTTTGAACAAGGGAGTCCAACGGACTACCTACCCTCGAAAAGAGGGAGTCCGCAGCAAAATGAGGGAGTCCGCAGTCTGAGGTTCAAAATTAAAGATATTAACAATAACTCATGTGCTTATTTTTAGGCAGTGGCTACGGGAACGGTAGCCGTATCTTAATGTCTCGAGGCTACGGGTACGGCAATCACACTACGTATTCGCTGCAGCCGTATCTTAATGTCTCGAGGCTACGGGTACGGGAGTCCATTCGCTTTCATACTTAACGAGACAAAGATGGCGGCGGTGGCGCCAGATTTCGAAATAACGCCTTGGGAAATAAATTCACGATTTGAGAGTTTAGATGAGCTAGAACCCTAACCCTAAACCTAACCCTAACCCTAAACCTAACCCTAACGCCAAAAAGGGGCTTCAACGACCGACGGCTACCGTACCTCCAGCCACTGCGTTATTTTTAAGATTAATGCAGTTGCACGTCTGCCAATTTTCTTTGAATATTACTATTACTATTAGCTGATAAAATAGCAGAGTAATTCCAGCGAATTAGTTAGTATGGCAGAATTTTCAGGGAGTCACACGGACTCCTGCCTATGTCAAATCATGGAGTCTGACAGTAAATGTCAGACCATATGGTATTCTAACCCTAGCAATACCGTTTCTTGGAGCTAACTCAGTAAACTGAGCGCTAGCTCTAGTTTAACTATAGCCCGCGTACAGTTGCCTATGAAGTACTTATAAGTTATATAGCGCAGTGCTATGGTTCTTTTGCTTTGTCATTTGTATACATTGATGATAACTGACATTAGTCAGATAGCGGCATAGCCAGTTTTCAAATTCCCGCGCTTGAACACCCACTCTGGCACTCAGTTAGTAACTGAGTGCCAGAGTGGGTGTTCAACTTCAAGCGCGGGAATTTGAAAACTGGCTATGCCGCTATCTGACTAATGTCAGTTATCATCAATGTCTACAAATGACAAAGCAAAAGAACCATAGCACTGCGCTATATAAGTACTTCATAGGTAAATGTGTAGTTCAGTTTATAATCGCTTCTAAACGCAAAAGTCTGACGGGTTTATACAAGACGCACATAATACTTACCAAGTGTTTGTATACGCAAAACATCCGGCGTTGTCGGCACCAGCGTGACGTCATGTCCGGTGTAGCCGCCTGCCAAATTCTTCTTCTCATTTTATTTCTTGTTTCTTATAAATTCATCATTGTGCTAAAAACCTGATGACTATTCAGCACTCGGGTAAACTAATCGTGAGGTGTATCAAATTAACATCTAATAACATGTTAATAATGTAATAACACATCAAATAATGGCAATGAATAATTTTTGCAATTTTTACAGCGGCGCTAGCAACTCCCTCCTCCAGGTAGCGCTAGTAGTAGTATCGGCTACGTTGCCGTCTGACGTGAGAGGGTGAGTCTACTCTAAAACGAGGCTACAAATAGCAGATCGACATCGAAGCATAGATCAAAGTTAGTTATCTAGCACAATATTAAAAATCAAAGTCGGACACTGAAACGAAGTTAATATGGATCCTCCCACAGGTACTAGAAATCGTAAGTGTACGTTGCTTCCTATCTAGGCATGCCGTTCATATTATATGATTGTGGATGTTGTGCCTAAGAAAGCAGTTGTTGTGTTAATACACATGTTCATGATAGACCGAATAATTCGGCCCAAGGATAGAGAACATGGGTCCCAATAAAACCAATATGCCTAACCCTAACCCTAATTCTAACCCTAACCCTAACCCTAATTGTAGTCAGTCTAGCATGGAGTGACCTCCGGTTTATCTCGGTGGCGCACCGTGAGGTGGCGCCACCGTGTTGGTTGTTCTTGTTTGGTGCTACTCCATCAGCGAGACGTATTACCGAGATGGTAGAACAAATTTCTTCGGAACTAAAGGAAATTAGAGATTTGCTAACACCTAACCCTAACCATAACCCTAACCTATTATATTGATATAATATTATCTTTATATTGATGTAAATGACATTGGTTTTATTGGGACCCATGTTCTCTATCCTTGAACCGCTAAGGCCGCCCGTACGCCGCTATTGGCGCGAAAAAAAACCCAATTTTCCTTTCTAAATGGCTTTACCTTGCTACTGATATGTGTATACATTCACTTCAATCGTTATTTACTTCTTAAAAGATTGTTTTTCAGAAACCCCGCTTCATTAACTTTAGTAAATTACATTGGCCATTTACAAACAATCAGACCAATAACAGCGAGTCTTACAATAGCCCTGGTTCTCGCTTGTATCTGTGGCGCTGCAGGAGGCCTGATAGACTCGCTGTGATTGGTCTGTTTGTTTGTAAATGGCCAACGTAATTTACTAAAGTTAATGAAGCGGGGTTTCTGAAAAACAATCTTTTAAGTTCTAAGTAAATAACGATTGAAGTGAATGTATACACATATCAGTAGCAAGGTAAAGCCATGTAGAAGGGAACGGTAGGTTTTTTTTCGCGCCAATAGCGGCGTACAGGCCGCATTAGCAGCGCATGCATTTTGCATGCGATCTTACGAAATTTCAATGAACCCCGTTCTGTCCCAATATAACCCTCACCAAAATATAAAAAAAGGTTATATGGGACAGAATTATTCGGTCTAACATGTTCAATGATGTTGTGTTACACATCTCTGACTGAGTCTGTACTCGGACTGTAGTCAGTGACAGTGTCGCACTGAAACACGGTCCGTTTTTGTGCACAGTGAGTGGCATACGTGCGGTAGGACTATGTATCTTGTATCTTGTATCTTGGGGTCCCTCTCTTGTATTTCACAAGGCACTGATTCTCTCTTTGGAATGTGCGGGGAAATCCTGTAGATAAGGAAATTCTGTCTACAAATTAGCATTAATTATTTTACTTTCTCTGATTGATAATGCCTTTCTAACATATTCTAGTGGCAGGGTTTTAGAATTTTCGGGTCATCACTTTTCCAATCTTCAACTCGTTCCCCTTTATTATACCCTCCATATACCTTACAATTAGTAATTACATTAATATAAACGTTCCAAATTTAATTTTTTCCTTTCGTCACACAGGGGTAGAATTTAACTTTTGAAATCACTCGCAATTTTTTGCGAGTGGATCAAATTTCAACTCGCAAAATCCGAAACACTCGCATTTTTAATATAATTATTTTTGAAGTGTATAATATGATAACACTTCAATTAAAAAGGTTATCTTTTTAGTTACTTTACAAATGTTATATAATGTTGAGACAACTTTATTAAACCTGGCTACAAAGCGTGAAGAGAGAATACTCTCGGTAGCGACGGTCGCGCGAGGTTTATAATCGTTACTCAGTTTGTAGACAGTACGTGTTTATAATTTTGCAGAAATTGGTTGGTCTAGTTCCGTTATGACTTATGTTGACAACTTGTTACTTTTAAAATGCCTGGATATGGGATGTTTAGATTTTGATAGTCATCACAACAGATTATATGTCACTCGCACAAAAATGCAAGTGCTTATATTTTCTACTCGCAATTTCGGTAATCCACTCGCATTTTGCGAGTGTGCGAGTGTTAATTTCGAACCCTGGCACACAAATCACATATATCATTACTGTAGTTATTTTTAAAATAACTTTTTAAGTTTATCATGCACGTCTTAAGGCCAAGACACACTGCAGCGACAACGATCGACCGTAACGACAAACGACTTTTCAGAAAATTAGAAACTATTGTTTCCTATGAGCCATTGCACACTGACGCAACGGCGACCGACGACAACCTCAACAACAAAAATATTTAGAAACGTTTCTATTTTCGAGCGACTTTCGCCAGCGACACTTTACAAATGGCCAATCACAGCCGTTTCCATCGGCACGTGACATCGCCATTATGTCATAAAATTATAAACCAATGCTAGCCAGGAAGTAGACTGGTCCCCAGCGCTAAACTCGCACCGCCTGTCAGAAACAGTGGGGCCGCAAACCCGTCTAACCAAAACGTGCAAGGCTACGTCAGCCATCAGATGTGATTATTGTGTACGTTCGTATAATATGCTGCGTATATATTACTTTATTATATTATTGTTATACATAGAGCGGTTTTACAGCAATTTATTTAAAAGCAGCAGCAGGAGTTTTTTTGCCGTTTGCTCGTGTGCCACTGGCTGGGTGCAGGTCTGCCACTGTCTGCCACTGCTGGGTAAACTTTGTCGTTACGGTCGGTTGTTGTCGCTGCAGTGTGGATGCGCCAGTCGCCGCGACTGTTGTCGTTTGTCGTTACGGTCGGTCGTTGTCGCTGCAGTGTGGATGCGCCAGTCGCCGCGACTGTTGTCGTTTGTCGTTACGGTCGGTCGTTGTCGCTGCAGTGTGTCTTGGCCTTTACACCTAAACACAAAGCATGCATCATCAAATGACAGTTTTGTCATATAAGGCTTTAATACATAGCTTTCGATATTTATCATTTTCATTTTTGTTTTATCACCTGACCTCATGGTATCTCTCATAATTACTGTTTTTAAAATAGCCTCCACATATTTTTTCCCATTGTTTCTTATGTTGTGAACCAATAGTCATAAGTGACATACTTATGTCATACTCCTAGATTTCTAAAGCCTCATTTGCCCAATTACTTCCAATTTCTTTAATTTGTTCTAAAAATACTCTTTTCATTAATCTGTCATTTTCTAACTTAATAATGTATTGCAATATTTTATGCAATGTATTGCAATGTATTGGATGCAATGCATTGCATTGGATTGCAATGCATTGGATTGCAATGTATTGCAATCTTTTATTGGTATTATTCCACTTTCTATTCTTAGTGCCTCTAGTGGTGTCTTGCTGTGCGCTTCGAATATCCTTCTTAAAAACATTTATTTTGGAAATCCTCTACCATTTTTTTCTCTTTCTTAGCCAGATTAGTAGAAGTTTCTCTATTATTTAGTAGTGACGGCACTACAGTGCATTCATAAAGTTTTTAACACGTGCTTCTATTGCATAGTTTTCAAAATTTTGTTTATTAGCCATAGATAATTTATATGACTTCACTCATCATAAATCGATCTTTATCTGTTCTTTGTTTTATCATTTCTTTATATCCTTCTTTTTCACTTAATATCTCGGCTAAGTATGTAATAATGTATATTTACTACATCTTTTTATTATTTGATCTCCGAGAAGAATCTGTTTTTCTTTGCTATTTGGGCATTTGTCTTCATATTAAATTGTAGCAATTTTTCTTCAGCCAGCCTAGTACACGCTTGAGCCATTTTTGTCATGGTCTCAGGGGCGTAGCTACGGGGGGGCCTGGGGGGGGGCACGTGCTTCCCCCCACAAATTTTCTGTGCTTCCCCAGGTCCCCCCCCCCACTGAAAATTCTTGCTTGATAAAAAAAAATTTGAATTAAAAACAATGCCGTTAGAACAGTATAGTACAAAGAAAGAGGGTTCGAACCACATCTCAGTAAAATTATATATTGTGCCTCCCCACGAAAATGTAAGGCCCCCCCAGTGCTCCCCTGCTGAAAAAATCCTAGCTATGCCACTGCATGGGGTCCCAATTTCCAATTTCCAGGATATCATTCATATATAAAAGAGGCATGATTTCTATTGAGTTCCCATACATGTAGATCGGTGTACCATAATTATGTACTTGTTGGTCTAACGTGATACAACATAAGATTGGGCCTAACACAACTTGACGCACTATTTCATCGATTTCAAATGTTTCAGATAGTCCTACAGTCCTACACGTGTTTTAACTGCTATTGTGGCCTTTTCATTCATTTTTAGCTCATCTGACGAAGTCATATTTCCCTTCCGCTCTATAACTCGGCCCCTAATGGACCTAGCGCTACCGAAACCAGGTCACTACGACCTTTATTTGACCTTTGCCCTTAATCATATTTCCCTTCCGCTCTATAACTCGGCCCCTAATTGACCTAGCGCTACCAAACTTGGTATACTTACACATTTTGGGGAGAATGTGTGTTGCATACAAAACCAAGTTACTGCGGCTTTTATTTGACCTTGACCTTGACCTTGACCTTGATCATATTTTTCTTCCGCTCTATATCTCGGCCCCTAATAGACCTAGCGCGACCAAACTTGGTTTACTTACACATCTTGGGGAGAATGTGTGTCGCGTACCGAAACCAGGTCACTGCAACCTTTATTTGACATTGACCTCGACCTTGACCTTCATCATATTTCCCTTCCACTCTATAACTTGGCCCCTAATTGACCTAGCACGACCAAACTTCGTATACTTACACATCTTGGGGAGAACACAGGGGATACATGTAGTTGGCGACAACTGTCAACTGTCTTTTCTAGTTTTAATGTGCATGTAAGTTATTCTCGGCTTTGTTGTTTTTCTTTAATTCTAATTTTGAAATTAATGAAAAGTAAAGTAGAAGCTCACTCGCCACAAAACAGTTTTATAGGTGAGAGAAAGCATGAAATTTCATTGTTATTGACGGGAATTGTTTAGAGATTTTTATAATCATAATTTTGTATAATTTATAAACAATTATGTTTTTCTAGGCCACACCTACAAGGCAACACCGTTTAGCATTTCTTTAGGGTTTATCTAAAATAATAATAATATATTATTATAATCAGAGCTGTAAGTTCTGATTTTTGACAGAATTCCGATATTCTGATATTTTCAATAAAGATTCTGATTCTGTGAGATGGCCTGAAATTGCATCTAAGGGCACTGAAAATTCAAAAAAGTCTCTTTTCAATCTCGAGCACCCCTGCCTATGCAAGGACATGCCATGTTCCCTTCGCAGTGCCATTTGCCCTCCATTCAGTGGCCCACGGCCACTGTTGGACATCGGAGTGTCTTAGTCTTACTACTTTCCTATTTTTTGGACAAATACCACATATATATATATATATATATATATATATCAAGAGCTAATAATACCTAGAGTGTACAACGGAAAAACGGGAAAATAGTGCTATTTCACGACACATTATTCTACTTGCCTGCGAGTCTAGAATAATTTCATGGTATTCGCATTAAGCAGCAATTCTTTGCTCTCTAAAACAAGACCAACCGCTTGTCAATAACGATACTCCTAGGCGGAGATATCGCTCCTAAACCTCCCTCCCACATGCCAAACGCCGCCTCGAATCCACTTCTGCCAGCATCCTACAACGCGGCTAAGCGTTGCTTCGTGAAAGTTCGGTTTTTCCGCGATAAATTTATGAATGAACGGTGCTTCGGTTATCAATAGGTGACATTCGGGGCATCGCCCTATGCCCTTATCTTCCATTATCTTTCCTAGCACGGCTAACGCCCGTCATGATGGAGCCGGCTCCATCAAGTTTTTACAACGCAGCTCAGTTACTAAGTGTAGTGAACAGTACCAAATTTGGGCATATGACATCAATTATCAGCGCTCCAAGTGGTGGACGGAAACGATAGCCAAAATGCTTACCCGCGTGTAGGATGCTGGCAGAAGTGGATTCGAGCGGCGTTTGGCATGTGGGAGGGGAGGTTTAGGAGCCGATATCTCAGCCTAGGAGTATCGTATTGACAAGCGGTTGGTCTTGTTGTAGAGAGCAAGGAATCGCTTTAATGCAATACCATGAAATTATTCTAGACTCGCAGGCAAAGTAGAATAATGTAGTCGTGAAATAGCACTATTTTCCCGTTTTTCCGTTGTACACTCTAGGTATTGGATGGAGCGCGGAGAATAATACTATGAGTTATAGCCTATATATATATAATTTAATAATTATAATATAAGAATATAATTATTATTATTGTTTTTTCATCCTTATTTTATATATATAGTCTATAGACTAGTATATATATAGTCTATCAGAGAAATTATTCAATCCTGTTTGTGTGCTAATAGTAATAGTAATATCATACGTTCAACAGAAATGTAAGTGCAGTCATTCTAAAGCCATGACTGGCTGTTGAAAAATGAAATGAAAATGTAATGAGCATTTTCTTAGGGACAGTGGTAGAATATGGTTCAGTAACGCTTGATCATGGTCTTGTGAAAGGGACGATCGTTGCAACTTTTACAGGATTTGGGAAGTTTGAGCTATTCCATTTCTTTATTATTTTTAGGATGAATAAGATCATCTTGCTGTTTGAAGTTGTAGAGTATTGTTTGTTATATGGTACGAGTGTAATTTGCAGCTAAGAAGTCGAAGCAGCGGAGCAAGAGGCATCAACAGCCACAGTTATTTGATGACACAAGTATGCATCCACCCGCTGGCACATATGGACAGTCACCTGGTAAGCGTGCAGTTAGGGTCATGTATAGGGTGGTAAGTAGCTAAACGAACAAAACTATTGAAATTTAATAATATATATGTTAATAATATTACTTGATTAATTATTTAAAATGTGGTCAGTGAATATGATAGATTGTATCATGGCTGCCATAAAAATATAGAATTCAGAGACTTTTTATATTGCATAGTGTTATAACACATGGATTAGTGAAAGATCCTGTTAATCTGATTATTTCCTTAATTGCAAAGATATTGCCTTGATCAAGAACAACAGTATAAATATGTATTATGTGTACATGTTCTGACACCATATTTAGTTATTAGTGTCTTCTCTTCTATCATTGTCTAAATTGCTACATGTATGTAAATATATATCCGTCACGAGTTTCCTTACACACACCTCGTAAATAGGCAAGTTGGTTTAATGCCAGCATATGCATCATTTTGCAGGCTATCCTCAAACCTATCCACAAGGCTATTCACAGGGTTATCCACCACAGCAAGCATACATGGCACCTGGTACAGCAGGTTACCCTGGTTACATGCCAACCGGTCATCCTTCAGAACCTGCTCAGCATTATGGCGAACAGATTTTCAACGATCCCATGGCTGCAATGGCCGTGCAGTATGGATCAAATTTGGCTGGCCATGGCAAGGAGTATGTCGCCAAAAATGTGAGTAACTTGCCAATCGGAACTGGTTGCCTTTTTGTCTGAATCAGGTGCATTATGGGTGCACTTGTTTTGAAGGCGCCATTTGCAAATTAATTGTCACTATAATCAAATATGGGGTCATTCTGTGTCAGATCACCCAAAGGGTTACACCTTACCCTTTTCAAATTGGCTAAAATTTGGTTTATGGGGTAATTTAGGCTGAAAAAGCTGAAATTTCAAATTTCAGCTCCGTCGGACGAACGGTTTTCCCGCTACGACATGCCCTTTTTTGGCCAAAATGGGTGCACCCGTCAATTTTCAAATTGTCATATCTCTGTAACCACTGGGCCAAATTTGTTGATATTGGTGTCTTTGGAAAGCGAATTGCATCCATATCTGCCATTATTTGTTATGAAGAAGCAGTATACAGTTTGATGACCTTTTGACCTTTACTTTGACCTTGAATTTGACCTTGTGGATCACGTAACCTTGAGATGAACTTCATTGAAAATTATACCTCAACATGTTTTCTACATAATATACAAAAATTAGAGATATAATATTTTTTGTTTGCTTTCCAGCTCTTCTCAAAGTTGGCATACTAGGTGCAATAACGCCTATTCCTATGCAATGCTGTACGTGTAGGCACATATGTATACCATTCCAATCTATTTTTAAGATACCAAGTTAAACCCAAACATTGGCTTTGCTGTACATAACCTGATTGAGAATGACAGGTGGGGATAACATTCTAAATGACTATTCAGTCTAATGCAAAATCATTATGTTACCATTATGATCTCATTTATCAATAATTCATTGATCATCAATGATCCAGTCCGGATGCACACTTGAAATCCTCGCAGCATCGTTTTCTGAGATAAAGTACTTTCTGGAAGAGGATGATGTTAAGAGATGGGGTGTTGATTGTACACAGAATATCATCTTCTGTAACCCAGCATTGATCTGTTTCCAATGGCCATTTGAATTGCTTGGTTGGTCCATGAGGGTGCATGAAATTGATGTGGTAGTCACCAAACTCCTCCGAAATTTCGTCCATCATGCCAATCCATGGAAATTCGTCATAATTGATAAAGACAGCAGACAAAGTTTTGTTCCTTTATTTCTGATTGCACAGATGGTTCTGGTTCTAGTTCTGCATCATTACTGTCTGAAACATGTACTAAATCTGCAGGGCCAGCTTGGTTACTCAACTTGTACACATGTAGCGTAGAGTTGGAGACTGGAACAAATCTGTGGTATTGCAGTGCCCCTTTAATCGTTTTCACCATGTCAAACCCATCCTTTAACTCTGAAGCTGATTGAGTTACATCCTCTGGTGTCACACTGAAAAACGTGATACCAGAGATCTATATTCTCCACACAGAAATCCATAATTCCGTCCACTGTCAGAATCTGGTCATTATATGGGCGCTGCAGACTAGCCTTGGTGACTAGTCGCTTGACAGTCCCTCCTATACCGTCACAGGCACTCTTGCCATGTGATGTTGCAAAGAAGTTCTATTCCGCAGCCAATCCGAAATCCTCCTTGTGGTGACAGAGGTTTATAAAGTTGTTCTTGTTTTTGTACTGCCCAGCACAACCATCAGTGAAGTAGTGGATTTTTTGGACTAAAGCTGAACCTACAATGTAGAACTGGTGCTAACAGTATGGTGATCAGTGCTAGAATGAGGCATGGTATGTCAGGTATGTCAGGAAGCTGACAAGGTCATAAGCCATAATTTTACATTGGTCTGCATTGTTCTATGTCCATTGTTGGCTCAGCTCTAGTCAATCATGAGGACACCCAAAACACGCATGGAAGAAACACAATTTTAGACAATTTTTATGATTGGTTTTTATTGATATGCAAAACAAATATATATTACCATATGCCTGTTTGTTTTAAAGTTTTGTAGAAACCATGAGATCACTTTATGTAAGCAGTATGTCATCATCTAGATCAAACAAAATTGATCACCATTGCTGTATCAAAGGAAGATTTCATCAAATTGAGAACATGGCAACTCGGATAAAAAACTGACATGCCATAGTTCAAATTGTATGCAGACCTATATACAATAGTACATACATGGTTACATTTGCATCAAGTATGCCAACTTTGAGAATAGCTGGAAAGCAAACAAAAAATATTATATTTCTAATGTTTAACTCATCTGACATAGTCAGATGCAGCTTGTAGAATCACATGAGCGTGCGTCCGTCCGTGCGTGCATGCGTCCGTCCGTGCGTCCGTCAACAGTTGGACACAAATCTAAATTTTTCGACGTACGGATTCGAAAGTCGGGACGTAGGGGGGTAAACCGAAAACGAGTTGGGATGTCGAAGCTGGTGGTCAAAGGTCAAAGGTCAAGAGGTGTAAAAGAAGGGGGAACATTCCCTCCTTAACTTAAGGTATAGGGAGGAAATGCAGAATTGCGGCACAAATCTAAACGGCTCGACCTAGGCTCATGATAGTCGGTGTATAGCATCATGGTAGGAAAAGCCATCACTGTGTCGAAATTGGAGGTCACAGGTCAAAGGGCAGTGGGGGAAAGGTCAGATATGACATTTTCTGAGGACATGGGCTAACGGACAGAGTGAAAACTTTTTTGTTTCAGCACTGACCTGGAGGTACCATTTTTATCACTTTATTGAAAGGACATGAAATGTGCTTTCAATTAACGTGCGAATAGTAAGTGTCTGATAACCTTTTGACCCTCAAGAGGTGGGTTAAACATTGATCCCTGAACTGCCTCAATGATGTCACAGTCATGGCACATCCATAATCTGGAAACCCAATATGCCTCGATAGCCTAACGGCTACAGCACAGGATTATTACTCAGGTCCTTGGATCGAATCCCATCAGATTTTTTATTATTTACCTGTTTTCTGTATTTTTCTATCTGAATTTCACACGTTTTCCCAACCGTTTTGATTCGTACCAGTACTTCTTGCGTACCAAATGTATATAGTGTAGTAAGACTAACATATATAACAGAATACTTAAATATTATTTTCACCAATATGTGCAATGATCTGCATTTCAGATTAGTCATATATCATCATCTCTTGTGTGTGGTTCTCGCTCTCTCGAGATGCCATCGACCAGTACCCTGTCTCTACACTATGTTACCTTTGTCTACATGTCGAGACATGGCAATAGTCTAAAACAATTTACTTTATGTAAACATGTGCACTTGTTTTCTGGCAGCATTTCAATATTTTGTTGGCAAAAAGTCTACGTGTACTCATTTTTAGCTCAACTTGACATCGTCAAGCTGAGCTATTGCCATGGGTCATCGTCCGTCGTACGTCCGTCTGTCCGTGTGTACGTCCGTCCGTCCGTCCGTCAACATTCGGCTACGGTCAACGATAACTCAGGAACCGTTTGACCCACATGTTTGAAATTGGGTATAGTTGTTACTGCTATGCTCCCATATTGAACGTCCTATTTTGGAGCACGCCACCCGACATACTTTCGAGCCACGGCAATTTTTTTGGCAAAAAATGGGAATTGCCATTAGTCAGTTCAGGTTCAACGGATTTTGCTCATTTTTGGTACATGTGAATGAATAAGGACTGGCCCCAAAACATACCACACGGGTTTTTATTTATATATTTTTATTATGCAAATTAGGTAGATTTTGGCAATTTCATTATGCATTTCAGTGTCTGCCTACAGTCAACGATAACTCAAGAACCTTTGACCCACATGTTTCAAATTCCATACGGTTGTTACTCCTACGTGAGGGATTTGAACGTCCTATTTTGGAGCACGGCAGTCGACCTACTTTCGAGCCACGCCCACTTTTTGGCAAAAATGAAAATGGCCATAAGTCAGTTCAGGTTCAACGGATTTTGCTCATTTCTGGTATGTGAATGAATAAAGGACTGGCCCCCACATGTTTTGATTTTTTTTTTTAATTATGCAAATTAGGTAGATTTTGGCAATTTTATTATGCATTTCAGTGTCTGCCTACAGTCAACGAAATTTTTTTTTGTAATTGTGTAAGACTAGCCCCAAAACAGTTGTTACTCCTTCATGGGAGAGATGACAACGTCCTATTACGTTATTTCATCTAACTGGTTAACAACTCTACAATCATACCTATATACGTGTAATATTGTGTTTTAGATTCTTCGTTACAGTAATTTGACTGGAATATTTTATTGTTTTTATTTGCGCGATATTCGAAAACCAAAATGGCGATCATTTAGGCGTAGCTCCATCTCCCGTCAAGCTTTCAGACTTTCAGATCTGAAACATTTTTCCCGCATCAAAACTTATGTATATATTGTTTAATCAAGAGTATATAATGGGACATATGCTATATAATGGGAGTTCTCCCATATATACGCTTGCTTTATATATCTCCCCTCGCTCTTCTATCACACCCAAGGTGAGCTACAGTGTCATTGACACTCATTTTATTTCAGGGATGATAATTTTAAGGAAAACATTGCTATATGACCAATGATTATCTTGAAAACAAATATTATATACGTCTTTAATTTTCTCGGATTTATCCATTGCTTGTCACTTGACTAATGTCCCCGTGCTAAATTGAGGCTGTGTGTTTAACAGTCTGTGCTATCACTATGAACCTAAAGTTCAGGGGACCGTTGTCAGAAACATCGTAAAGTTCATCGCCATATTGAAGGGTAAATTGTTATAACATAGACCATCTTGTAAAATTTTGTGGAAATGGCAGTGGAATTTGCTCCAAATATGTTAACCACAGAATTGCTCAATGATATAGCCGTAAATGAGGTAAGAACCACATCATTTTGGGGGCGGATTACACACGTCGTATTGGTTTTCATTACAGATCGACAAATATGTTCCAGTCTCACGGCTAAAATACTATTTTGCTGTTGACAATGGTTACGTCGGCAAGAAACTAGCATTGCTGTTCTTCCCTTTCTCCCACATGGTAAGTTTTCCCCAAGTCGTTTTCGTTAGCTCATTTTATCTATTTGTGGCAAGTAGTAATCTTGTAAATGTGTTTATGTAAATAATACTGACCCATAAAGTTGTTTGCAGTTTGGCCTTGCACTCTGTAATTGATTGATGTGTAGATATACTGTCTATTAATGACTACAGTCACATGCCATGGATAAGTATAGTACTCACAAGTTTTTCTCCCAAGTTCACTTCTGATTATGTCTTGAGACCGTCCAGTAATGTTAAAAATTGTTCTACTCATCTGAATTCTTTAAATTGTCTACGTCACGAATTTTCTATGGTAAAATTTGTAAAAATTTTGTTGCAATTTTTTTTACATTAAAAGTAAGAACTAATGGGACTAAACGTATCGTCAAATTCTTACCTGATAAGATTGTTTCTCAACTAGTTAAAAATCCAAAAATCTTGGACGATTTGATATTAGTGTTCCTAACATTAATTGCTTGCTATGGGCTATGTCTGAGTCACGAGTGTGTGTTCACATCGAACAATAATAGTAAAATAAGAAGTATAATGCAGCAATTTAACCATAAAAAGTGAACAGAATTACTTATATTTTGTGAAAAAGTGGAATTTTTTATTTTTTTATTACTATTTATGGTGGCGTAATCACTTTAACGACGTTTGTGCACATGAGTAAGTTCCTGTACAGTATCAGAGAACATCATGGGTCTACTAGTAATAAGTTTCTAAAATGGAGTCAGCTACCACAATTTTATTCTATTAGAGGGACTGATACTGCTGTTACATTCCTGGAGGGAGTCAAGGTGTTCCATTTCTTAATGAAAAATTAATATGTTCACACGTGCATACTTCTATATGTGTTCATCACTTATAAATATTGCCTTTTTCACTCCCAGGGGACTGCCTTACTTTCTTAAATTATATACTACACAGAAGATTACTATCACACACATTGCACTTAGATTATCATTGTTTGGTGGCAGCACAAGCTTGTTATTATCAAATAACCATTGACAAGTTACAAAAAGATGATTTCATTTATTTTAATTAGAATTGAACTGCAAATATCAGTGTAAATATAGCAAAATGAAATCCAGATTTAAATGCAAATAATGCTAAAGGTTAACAGTAGTGGTTTAATCTAACAATCACCAGTTTTCTGTCTCCTTATCAATGTAATTTGGTCACAGCATGATGATTAGTTTGGGGAGTATTAGTTCCAGAGTAGCAAGAACACTCATGAATATATTTAGAGCGTGCGTCAACTTTTTGAATCTGCCTTCTTACTTCTTTACAGGATTGGTCTATTAAGTATAACCAGCATGAGCCTGTTGCACCAAGATATGAAGTAAACGCTCCTGATTTATATATACCAGGTAAGATCAAAAGCTTTGTTCGGGGACAGCGTTCGAAATTAGTGCCGACCCGGAGGCCCGAGGCCACCAAGTTTTTGCTTCGGCCACCATCTTTACGAAACTGCCTGTCCTCCCAACACTTTTTCCCCTCATATTACGCTGAAATACTACGGTTATTCTAATACGCTCCATTCCTGAGCGTAGACGGGGTATCCAAAACATCCAGATGAGATGGGATACCAGAAGTGTTGCCGAAACGAGGTGTTGATCGTAACCGCTGAGCGTGGATCTTGCGCGCAGTTCCGCGGCAAGGCGCATGCGACCGCGGGAACGTCCTACGAAAGTATACAGCACTGGCAGCTATGGATCCGTGCGCCGAATGCATAGGTCGGCGCACGGATCCATAGCTGCCAGCAAACAGTCCGGAATTTTAGCGGGAGACACAGAGAGCAGACATGTGGGACGTGGGAGGAACTCGCCACTTAGATGGGGGGTCGTACAGATGGGGGGCGAGAGCGAAGCTTTTGATTTCGCCGTGGTTCCATTTTCGTGTGGTCTTAGGCGTTTTTACTATAAGTTCCAAACATAAAAACTTCGAAACATAATAAAAATCGGACCATTATTTAATGGAAAATTTGATAAAATAGTGCTACGAAATAGTATGCGGATTGTGCGCCCAGTTAGCTCTTTGAAGTCTCTTTCACATCTCTTGGAGCTAGTAGTAGTACTAGCTCTAGTAGTAGTACTATACTATATAGTATTAGTACTAGTAGTAGTAGCTCTAGTACTATAGTAGTAACTAGTAGTAGTAGTACTAGTAGTAGTAGTAGTAACTACTACTAGTACTAGTAGTAGTAGTGATAGTACTTAGTAGTAGTAGTAGTAGTAGTACTTACTAGTAATTATTGTAACATGTACTTGTAGTAATAGAAGTATTCGTAGGTGTGGATACAATTGTATGACCCTGAGTGAAGACCTGTGTAAACACAATTTGTTGTGTAGTCGAGTAAACAGTGTCTCGTCATGCTCTCTATCGTTGCACCGAACTGTCGACCAGGTACGAGTCTAGGTTATAGCCGGCCGCCGAGATGCCAACACGCAAAGTGCTCGCCAAATGCTATGCATATAGCCTCGTTGCACCATCTATCGCACGCCATATGTACTACACTGATGTACACTGATGCACAGTGATGTCAACAAAAAAGTTAAACTGGTTTTTTTACAGGAAACAAAGCGCACCGAGTAGCCAAAAATTGTGTACGAGCACTTCGAGAAAATGTCTAGCTACCTGGGTAGTGAAACCCGTCGTGCAGTGGCCAGAACTGCTCAATGGACCGATTGCAGAGTTTCTGCGTTTATAGTGGACCTGTTCATTGCGTAGAATCGGTGCAGCATAGTTGTGTTAGTGTGCCGCTACGCGGTATTTTTCGCGCTTCCGGGAATCCCGCGGATATCCGGGATGCCAATCGTCTAGAGCCGAGGGCATGAACTCCCTCAGGCGCATGATTCGCCACACGAACAAAACTTCGTGACAGTCTAAGAAATTGATTGTGGCATGATCCCAGTGTTTTTATGACCGCATAACAATAAGTTCATATGTCGCAGGTGTTATCGTGGGGAGTGAGGGCATGACCAGTGATACCTGACACGCACGTAATTAAAGCTGTTAACTGAATTCGTCACTTTTCTTTACTTAGAAAGTGGACTATTTTTAGCTCATCTGACATAGTCAGATGCAGCTTGTAGAATCGCATGAGCGTGCGTCCGGCCGTGCGTCCGTCCGGCTGTGCGTCCGTCCGTGCGTCCGTTCATCAACAGGTGGGCACAAATCTTACCGCTCGACGTACCGGTCACGATATCGGGACGTGGGGGGGTAATACGAAAACGAGTTGGGATGTCAAAGTTGGGGGGTCAAAGGTCAAAGGTCAAGAGGTGTAAAAGAAGGGGAACATTCCCTCCTTAACTTAAGGTATAGGGAGGAAATGCAGAATTGCGGCACAAATCTAAACGGCTCGACCTAGGCTCGTGATTAGCGGTGTATAAGCATCATGGTAGGAAAAGCCATCACTGTGCCGAAATTGAGGTCACAGGTCAAAGGTCAATGGGCACAGGGCAGATTTTAGACATTTTCTGAGGACATGGTGTGACCGAGCGATTGAAAAACTTTTTTGTTTCAGCGGTGACCTACCATTTTATGGCTTTATGAAAGGACCATAAAATGTGCTTTCCACTGACGTGCGAAGAGTAAGTGTCTGATAACCTTTTGACCCTCAAGAGGAGGGTTAAACATGGATTTGTTGTCTGTTAACAAAGGAGTGAACTGCTTTGCTATTAGAGCCCCCTCCTCCACCCCTCCCCTTCCCCCCCCCCACCCCTCCCCCCGCCCCTTCCCCACCCTCCCCCACCCTCCCCTACCCTCCATCTGCGATAGTGGGCATGTCCTAACAATGATGTGTACGCAACTGCGTGTCTGCATATCTGCGCCTAACAAATGTGGTACTACGCACGACTGAAATTTTACGTTTATAACCGTACGCAACAGACCTCAGATGAGCCAGACGCTCTGCGGCTCTTGTTTAGCTCACCTTGGCATCGTCAAGCTGAGCTATTGCCACGGGTCGTCGTCCGTTGTATGTCTGTCCGTCCGTCCGTCAACATTTGGCTACGGTCAACGATAACTCAGGAACCGTTTGACCCACATGTTTGAAATTGGGATAGTTGTTACTGCTATGGGAGAGGTTTGAACGTCCTATTTTGGAGCACGCCAATCGACATACTTTCGAGCCACGGCAATTTTTTGGCAAAAATGGGAATTGCCATTAGTCAGTTCAGGTTCAACGGATTTTGCTCATTTTTGTATGTGAATGAATAAGGGCTGGGGGTTTCATATTTAAAAAAAATTATGCAAATTAGGTAGGTTTTGGCAATTATATAGCATATTATATAGACAATCAGATAACAAACAGTCTGTGGTGTCACACTCGTCTGGTTCGTTTTACAAGATTTCATTGACAATATCTTTAATGCAAAATTGGTATTTCCTCTCCACCCTGCCGATAAAACGTCTATATTAGAGTAAAGTTTTACAAAACATGTCGGAACGCAGCATAACCTATTTATTTCGACGCCATCGCTAAGAAACATCAAAGCGGGTATAGCGCCATCTACCGTCACAAATTGTGATTCACTTTGGTTTATAAATTATTGTTGTGCGATATACAGATGGCAATCGTGTGCTACCGCCTAGAAAAACTCATACGAAGTAAACACTTCCATGCAACCAATTAACCTTTGACAAAAGTTGTTTTATGGGCAGCTGCAGGGAAACACCATTGTCACATGGTATATAGCAGCTACGTGGAATAAGCGTATCCTCTCAATCTTACACGTTACACATCGGGCGCTCCGCTTTTAGGCAGTGCCTAAATCTGAATACTATAAAAACGTTAAAGGCGATCATTTAGGTGTAACGCCATCATTCGCCCACATCTCAGACTTTCACATCTCAAACATTTATTTTCACATAAAAAATTACACATAATTATCAAGAGTATATAATGGGAGTTCTCCCATATATACTCTTCGTTTCTATAATGTACGTCGATGGTTGCTCAATTAAACCTGACTCACTCACTCATTTGTGTCCTTTTTTGTGGTGAGCTACAGTGTCATTGACACTTTCATTATTTATATCTAGAAGCAATGTAAACTGTATCAAGATTCTATAGGCACTTGTAACTTTGATCTATGCATGGGGGTACCTTGGACTGGGGAGGAGAAAAACGAAGTAAAACCTTTCCCACAAGCTCCCCCGACATTCCTAGAGCTTTTATTTGTTTGACCAACTCTAAGTTACATGTATGCTGTTAATGCCAATGGTTATTTTTGTATACTATTTTGATACTCACTGCTAGTAAATAAGCGGACCACCAACTGTTGTGCAGGACCACCAACATTCTGAAGTTGGTGGTCCTGCTGTGCACTAGATTTTCAGCCAAAATTCGAACCCTGTTTGGGGATGTAGTAGGACGCCCGGTCTGGCTTCAACTACATAATGGTTTGTAATGGAAATGACAGTATTATATTAGAATTTGTGAAATTTAGGACAAAGGATATATAAGGATATATAGCGTGAACATATACTCGTGCACGGCAAATATACATTATACATGTTATATATACTATATGTGTGTGCGTGCGTGTGTGCGTGCGTGTGTATACTCCTATATCTTCATGTATATATATCATATATTTCCCAACGGAGTCCATATGTTTTAGTAGGGAAACATTTGTATCAGCAGGTAGCAGTGCAGTGCCGTAACATTTTCGTAACTTTAAAAGCAGAGGCTGGATTTTTTGTTACTAAACAAGAAAAATAGGTGTTTAGTAGCAGATTAGTCCTCAAAGTGATTCCTCAAATCGACTAGAATCTGCCACATTAGACAATCATGGAACACCCAATCTATGCAGCACTCTGTATCAAGTAAATAAATTGCAGCTAGTAAGAGCTCGGGGACACTTATGGGATTTGGCAGGGTATATCATAAAACGTCCATAAGTTTTTTAATTGCATTTTGTGTTTTGCTAACACTACGTTTTACCTCCTCTTTCCCAATACCATATCTCTCCCTCCTCTGATTTCTTCTTCTCCTCCTCCTCCTACTCCCCCCCCCCACTCAGCTGATAGGTGGTATTGTTCATCTGTTTCTCGCTGAGTGAGAGATTTTAACTGCAGCAGCAGTAGTGAATACTTCACCATGCCCACTTCCCCCTCCTCCTCCTCCTCCTCCTCCTCCACTTCCACCTCCTCACCTGCTCCTCCTGCACTTATTCATCCTTCCGCACTCAGCTGCTAAATGGTAGTGTTTGTTTGTGTCTTGCTGGGTGAGGGATTTTAACAGCAGTAGCGGGTACTTCAGCGCATGCTGTGTCAGCAGAAGAAATAGCTTGTAGAATTGGCCTTTTGTCATTGACACCCGGAGAGGTTTTCCAGAACGAAATTAAAGCCATTGTGCCCTATCACAATGCAGTGTGTCAGAACTGTCAAAGTAATTATGATTAGTGAATTAAGCAGCATTTAACAGGAAGCGAGTGTGTGATAAAAAGAAATAGGAGGGAATTTGCAATAGAAGGTGTAAATCCTTGATCACCTTCACAGTCTTCACTTTATTTCATAGGCAACAAAAGCTGAATATAGGCTGCATAAGCCTGCATTAGACATGTAATTGGTGTGTAGTATATGTAAAATGCAAAATGAAATTGTGTTCAAATGGAAGATTAAATATCAACTCTGTGATTTCTGTGGTTTACATCATTTATGAAGTTAATGCTATGGCATTTATTTTTCAGTTATCAATTTATCTTAACCCAATCCTAGCCGAATTAAACTACATGTAACCATCGTATACTCCTAGTTGCAATTTGCATTTCATACTGTGCTGCTGCATGTATTTATATAGCATAGCACTGCAATCTGGAACTTTCTGTTTCAGTGATGGCGTTTGTAACATATTTGCTGGTGACTGGAGTAGTGCTAGGAACACAGCAAAGGTAAGTTTCGGGGGCATATATAAGTAGCAACCTAAAATAATTCCTGAATATGTAATTGCAGTCACAAGACAATGCATAACATAGTAAGCGTATTACCATCTAATGTAATCATTGCATAGCGTCTTACTGTGAACGTGTAAATATTGACTTAGGTGATTCTGTGTGCCACTCGATATTTAGGAGTCCACTTCACTGTCTCTCATTGCTGATCTCTAACTTTCATCTTTTGAGTTAAATGATTGCCCAAACCATTATAGGTTCTCACCTGAGCAGCTAGGTATGGAAGCAAGCTCGCTGCTTGTCTGGCTGGTCATTGAGGTGGCCTGCCTGATGCTTGTTCTCTACATTATGAACATGAAAACCGATCTAAAGTATCTTGATGTGCTCGCTTACTGTGGCTACAAATACGTAGGGTAAGTTTGTTTTGTGTCTTTAGCATGTGATTTGTGATGAACTGGTAGGCGAATATGTGTGTTTTCCGTATAAATAGTCATAACCAAGTAAGTGGATAGGGTGTTTCTGTGTTAGTAGTCATGAACAAGTTGGTGGATATGTAGCACTACCGGAATTAAATCACGATAACATGACCAAATTGGCCCCAATGCAAACGATCGCACGACTGAAACACACATCCATAATTGAATTGAGACGATTGTAGGCACCCTGCATTTTGCCAGGAGGGGTGGACGGTCTTCCACCGCCACTACATGGGTTGGTGGTGAGCTATGGAGTATATAGTAGCTGTAAGGAGAAGCTAAGTCTACTGCGTAGTGATCACATTATGATTGAAACACAACAAGATATAAATAATCGTTACAGTAATACATTTGGCAAGTAATTAAACAATAATTTATTTAATATGCTGCCGCCAATGAGAGCGCCAACATGGACGTGTGTTTTTGTCGTGCGGCCGTTTGCGTTCTACACGGGGGGGGGGGGGTAATTTGGGCGTGTTATAGTGATTTAAATGTGAATTTCTAGCTGGTCAATTAAAGATTTTATAGATAATAAGTTTATGTTGCAGGCTAGGGTGATTTTTTATTATGCCGCAGACTACAGCGTTGCCGGCCACGCTGTAAAAATTTATCTTTGATTCTCGTCATAGGTTGTACCAAAGCCTTGTAACGGGGTGCAAACCTCCCTAAGGCTTGTTTGTGCTAAATGTGACATTTTCTAGATCTACTGATCTAGATATGTAGTAATCAAGAACTGGTAGTATGTCTGATCAACAAATATTTACATGCTCTTTGGTCAGGAAATGCAGTTTTAAAATGCGCGCATGAAAATAATGTTAGGAAAAGCAGGGAAAAATTATAATACGATTAATATTGCCAATATAGGTTATTAAATTAATATTGTAAATTACATACCTTAAAACCTTACAGCTGTTGTGCACTACGTTTTAATTGTTAGTTAGTTGCAGTTGTATGAACCATACTTGCCTGCTGTTGGAGTAATAAACAATCAATGTTGTTTTTCCAGAATGATTGCGGTTGCTATTGCGTGTATGATTTTTAACAACATGGGATTCTACGTTGCATTAGGCTGGGTGAGCTGCAGCATAATGTTCTTTTTGGTAAGTGTTTCTCATCATCGGTATACTAGATTGAAATTTCACACTCAGTCCAACACCCGTAACCATTACTACAAATAATATAAATCTCAGTACAGGATTAAAACTCGGAAACGTTACTATATGTTATAGTATAGTTAAACACTATAGCAACAAATGTTACTATAATGTCTAACCTATATATATATATAATATATACCTATATATATATATCATTCTAGTAATTATTCACATATTTATGTGAACTAGACTCTGTTGAAGCCCATGAGTAGTTACCGATAGAGACATTTCTAATATATGTAAGTTTGTCTGTTAGGTAAAACATCATTAGACATGTCTATAATTCGTAGAGAAGAGTGTGTGCAAAGTGACTAGTCATTTGAAACAGTGATATGTAGCCGTGTTTGTTTCTGTGTGTGTTAGGTGCGCACACTAAAAGTACAGATACTGCCAGAGGCGGAGGCTGACCAGCTGACAGGGAGCAAGCGACGCATCTACCTGTTGCTCCTCATTGCGATTCTGCAGCCAATCTTCATCTATTGGCTGACCAGCGGGTTGTTCTCATACCGGCCAACGCTGATTGGGAAGATGGCAGCAAGTCTCTAGCACATCAAATTTTAGAGGTGCTTTCATGTGCCAACTGATTAGGATGTGCTGGTGTGATGGATATTGCTGCAGCAATGACACCATTTGCAGCATAAGCATTAGTAACAGCAACAGCAGTAGCAGCAGCATTACGAGCAATGAGCAGCAGCAGCAGCATCATTACCAGCAGCAATTCCAGCAACCACCACCACCACCACCAGCAGCAGCAGCAGCAGAAGCAGTAACAAAAGCAACAGCAGCAGCATAGTCAGTAACAATACAAGCAACCAGTCACAGCAACAGCATCATCACTGCCACCAGCACCACCAACCAGCTGCAGTAGTAGTAATAGCAACTAGGAGCAGCAGCAGCAGCAGCGACAGCTGAAGTAACAACAGCAACCAGAGTACCAGTAGGGGAGGAGTAACGATGTAACAACCACCAGCAGCATCAACAGCAGCAGGAGGAGTAAACAGCAGCAGTAGGTAACTAATCTAAGTGAGGTATCCCTTTTCTTTAAGTCATAAACTAGTTCATATTGCACTTGTTGATCTTGTCTGTATGTTGCATCTGCAGTCGTGCAGTAATTTATATATAACACCAAATGCCTTTTTTGATTGAGAAATTGAAGATGTTCAAATAGCAGATTTTATGCTTACTTTTGAATCGCAAGCTATGGTTAAAAATAATTAGTCTGTATAGCTAATTATGCTGGATAAATATTTACGGGAGAAAAATTCACGTTTATTGACGGCTTCCACCTAACAGTATCTATTGCAAATAAATTGTCACAATATTTATGTAAAATGTTTTATGTTTTATGTTTTATGTTCATTATTTATGTAAAATGTAAAATGTAAAATATTTTTGTAAAATGTTTCTTTTCCTGGGAAGATCAGTTCACCACTATGAGTAAAATGTTCTTGCAAATAAATGTCACCCATGTTCTCTTGTGCGTGGGTCTACAATATCAATATACATCTACTAGCTTAAATAAAGTAATGATAAGATTATGGTGCTTGTAAACAATTGTTATCACCGATCGGAAATGCTGGGGCATTAAACTGTGCAAAGGCCATTTACCTGCTAATGTGCCTAATAAACGTCTTCTAACGAAGATTGATCGATTTTATTTGAAAGTACAGATCATCCATTACCATAAGCAAGGTTGGATTGTTTGTTGAATATACTTCTGCTACTGATGGTTGTGCAAGGGATCGAATGGTTTGAGTAAAATGAGGTCAAGTGCAATATACGAAGGCATTAATGTTTTCATTTTTAGCTCATCTGACATAGTCGGATGCAGCTTGTAGAATCGCATGATCGTCTCTCCGTCCGTGCATCAACAGTTGTGCACAAATCTTAACCGCTCGACGTACAGTCACGATATTTGGGACGTTGGGGGAGGGGGGATCATCAAAACGAGTTGGGATGTCGAAGCTTGGGGTCAAAGGTCAAAGGTCAAGAAGAAGGGGGAACATTTCCTCCTTCACTTAGGGTATAGGGAGGAAATGCAGAATTGCATCACAAATCTAAACGGCTCGACCTAGGCTAGTGATAGTCGGTGTATAGCATCATGGTAGGAAATATTATCACTGTGCCGAAATTGGAGGTCACAGGTCAAAGGTCAATGGGGCACAGGGCAGATTTTAGACATTTTCTGAGGACATGGTCTGACCAGTAAACAAATCCATGTTTAACCCTCCTCTTGAGGGTCAAAAAGTTATCCGACACTTACTCTTCGCATGTCAGCAGAAAATACATTTCATGGTCCTTTCAATAAAGCCATAAAAATGGTAGGTCATCGCTGAAACCAAAAAGTTTTTCAATCACTCCATACTATCCCCACCACATGCACTGGCAGTGGGCACTGGCAGTGGCATAAGTTACATGTATAAACACACTGAAAGTACAGAATGCCCATAGAAATTATACGATTTAAGGAGCATAAACCTTCTTCAACCAAATTTAGCTTTTGAAATTTCACTGTGACATAATATTGTAGCCTCACACATCCAGGCATGTATAGATACTACTAGCAAACCCGGCCGTCAAATTCTTTCTAAGGTGTAGTTTTTGCCTGCGTTTAATTAGTTACAGGTGGCAGCTCTCTATTTCAGCTTGTAGGCTTGCGTAGGTAAATGGATGAGTGCTTACCTATTCTGTCTTGCAAATAGTTGTTGCTACTACGTACGATGGGAGCTTCCATCTTTAATCTGAAGACACTTAAACGTACGCGCCATCTCGTGGCAACTTTCATAACGATCCCAACAAACATTCCTTTGAGAAGGTTTCTGATACCATCCCTGTGCATTCCACTGTTTCGGCGTGTATGTGAACACATTTGGGACTAACAGGGTTTACTAGAATCCCACCACTCCACCACAGAGTCACCGCAGTAGACGTTAGATGAGCGCTGTCGCTCCGCGGCACTTGTTGTATAGTTATACTCCATGCTGCCCATATATGTGTCATGCAGGTAGCCAGATGTGCTCCATGCTGTTCATATTATCACCATGCTGTAAGTGTTTACATCATTGCCATGCTGTTTCACTGTGCTTCATGTCGACTTGTTGGGTTCCATGCTGTTCTGCTGTGTTTGACGTTGTTCTGTTGCAATCCATATATTGATCACCCATTGCCTCTCCTCTCCTTCCCTTCCTTCTTCTCCTCCTCCTCCACCTCTTCTTCCTCCATCTCCTCCTACTCCTCATCCCCTCCCTCCTGCTCTTCCTACTCCGCCACCTCTTCCTCCACCTCCTCCTCCACCTCCTCTCCCTCCTCCTCCCCCCTCCCCTTCCTCCTCCACCTTTTCGGCTTTCATTTTTCCCACACTTTGCCTCCCCCCTCTTCCAAACACCATGTCCGTCTAGCGACAGAAACTAGGCGGACGAAAAAATCTGCGTGCGTCGTTCGATCGATCATGCCCCCCCCCCTCCCCCCGTCCCCTTGACGACGTTTGCCGATCAGATTTTAATTAGCGCTCGTAGTTGCAGCGGCGGTTTAGACTCGCTCGCAGCTGCCGGGGAGGCTGGGGCTGCTGATTAAGTCGTCTGTCTCTAGCGATCGCCCGTCAGCATCCTGCGATCACCCCTCTGCGTCCTGCGATCACCCCTCTGGGTGGCGGTGGTGGATGTGTGTGTGTGTGTTGGAGGTTGTGGTGGGGTGGGGGTGGGGGGTATGTGTGTGTGTGGTGGGTGCGTGTGGTGCGTGGCGTGCGTGCGTGGTGCATGTGCGTGGAGAAGGGGGGGGGGGAATAATTGAACGAGACACAACGTTTTTCGGACGCGCGGGATGGAAGGAATGCCTAGCAGACTGGTGTACGCGGCGTAGAATGCGGGCGGATGGATGGCGCGCGCAGCGTGTGTGGTCAGTGTGGGTGGAGTGATGGGCTTGTGATTATCGGGTTTCGAGGGAAGGCCGGAGAGGGAGAAGTGGAGGGACGGCGCGGCACAGCTGCTCAGCGCGTGGGAACTCCGAATGAGATGATCTCAAACATCGAAGAGGACACAATCAGTCTGCTGCCGGCCCAAAGTAATCACCATTCACACAAGGTATAAGGTATCTCTGCCAGGCACCAGGGTAAAGGTTATCTCTCTCACACAGGGTAAAGTAACACCTTCACTGACAGGGTAAAAGGTATCTCTGCCACACAGGGTAAAGGTATCTCTCTCAACACAGGGTACACATACAGTAACACCTTCAACACAGGGTAAAGCGTATCTCTGGCCACACAGGGTAAAGGTATCTCATCTCACACAGGGTAAAAGTATACACCTTCACACAGGGTAAAGGTATCTTCTGGGCCACACAGGGTATAAGGTAATCTCTCTCACACGGGTAAAGGTAAAACCTCACACAGGGTAAAGGTATCGTCTGCCACACAGGGTAAGTTATCTCTCTCCCACAGGGCGTAAACTTAACATCACACATCAGGGTAAAGGTATCTCGGCCACACAGGCATAAAGCTAACTCCTTCCACACAGGGTGAAAGTAACACGTCGACATAGGGTAACTAAGTAGTAATTCTAGTTGGTTGTAGAGATAGCATTTCCGTAAAAGTAATCTAACTTAAATATCGAAGTGTGTCATCAGCCAGCCCTCCGCGAGCAAGTCGCACTGGGTAAACCGAACATTTGTCGCGCCGGTGCACAAAAAACGACCCGCACCAGCTAAGCGTTGCGCGAAGGCGTCAGCGCCCGCCTGGCTGGTCACCGCCGCAACGACGATGTTTACCCAAGGTTCGTAGCGGGTCTTGCCAACGTGTTATACAGTACGATATTTTTGCCAAAATAAATAAGGGCCCCCTTATTAGTACTTTATTTTGGTGAAATCTTAGGAACCTTAATAGTCCTTATTTTTGTTGCAAAGGACGCATTTTTTTTTTCAACATTTTCTGTGCTGATTTTGGCGAAATTCTCGACTTAGGAGTAGACATTGTTGTATCATATATACGTGAATAGTTTAAATCTGCTGCTTGGCATTGTGTATAGTAAATAATTATTAGTGTATTTCTTTAATAGTTGGCTGATCTATCAGAAATCGCGTAAAAAAGGTCTTCATTTTGGCCTCCAAAAGGGTCTTCATCAAGTCCTTATTTCAACATGTGTCTTACTACTCATGAACACTGTTTACGCGTACGCGCTGTCGCATTGTTGCCAGATAAGGATGTTGACGGCGGCGGCCGGCGCTGGCTTCAGCGTAACTCCGAAGCGGTCGACGCGGCGAGGCGCGCGGGCCGTGACGTCAGCCCGCGCCCGGGCGTCGCCCGCGTCGCGGCAGCCGTGCAAGACCACCTGCTCAATCGTCGCTCCACGGCGGGATCCATTCCTCGGACCGTCGGCAACCCGAGCAGAGTAAGGTGTTTGCCATCTGTGGTGCGTCGGAGAAACTGCCGGAATACATAAAAAAAATTTTAGATTCCGGATGGGAACTTACTCAGTATGACTCGTACGTGGCCACCTTTCTATTATCGATTGATTTTTTTTTTTGTTTTACTTAATTAATTATTTAAATCGATGATTATTTTCTATTAGGTATTTATTATTTATTTTCATTAATCTTAAATTTTTTGCGTCGTTTTTATTTAGATTTTTATTCACGTGCACTGTTTTCTCGTCGTTTTTTGCAGTGACCAAAGCAGACGGGACATTCAGACCGTTCCGAACAACCATGGGAACACGTGGTGAGACGCACTACTAACTGCGCCCTAACATTGAAGCATATCCAATTACGCATGGTGCCCTGCCCGCGCCATCTGTGGCAAACATCTGAACATGCTGGTCCATTGTGAGTCCTTATACCGGCTCAAACTGCATGCAGCGCCCCCTTCCCACACTCCAGGCTATACACTGCACAATGCTAGCACTATTTTACAGTGGGCGGAGGCTCCGGGGAAATCGACAAATGGCAACAACGGCCGCGAAGTCGCCGTCGAAACAAACATTGAATTTCTATGATTTGCATGTTTGTTTGGTGGACCAAATTGTAAGATGGTTTAAGTGAATAACGAAAAAATGTATCAAAGACAATGTTCGAGAATTGGGTATATTGGCAAGCATCCCGAAAATTCCATAGATAAATACGTGAACTTCGTTTTAGTCAAACCAGCGTAAATGATTTGAAAGTAGTAATGGGCGGGACTATTTCGTATGCACTAATTTTATCAAATTTCTTCATGAATAATGGTCGGCGACTATTTATTATCTTTGCCCAGCTTTCTACCACTAAACACCGTATTACAGTCGGAAAGGAGTAACAGGGAGTCGCTGTAAAACTTATAGTAACAAAAGCGTAAGAATTCGGTTACGGAAATCAGCTTTGTGTGCAGTGCGTAGAATTGAGCCAGGACGAGAGACTGCCATCTTGTCGTGGAGTTTGATACCGGCTGTGCTCTCTGTTCCACTCGGTAAGAAGTGAACGGTGCTTGGTCGTGTGCGGTCGGTCTCGTCTGCCACCGTGTGGCGAGAATACATGTGAACGTGCTTGGCCGAGCAATGCCGATGTAGTCTGCGCAACTTCCATCGCCCTGTCGAAACATGTGAAACGTCGTTTTGAATAGTTGAATGGTCGCTCTTTCTTGCATGTCCAAGTCCGCCCGTGTGTGCTCGCAAAAACTTTTTTTCGCTCCCCTCACTCCCTCACACGAGTGATTTGGACTCGTTCGTTCTTAACCTGCCTGTCATCTCGCATCTGCCTCTGTCTATCTATCTCTCTCTCTCTCTCTCTCTCTCTCTCGTCCTCTCTCTCGTTCCTCCTCTCTCTCTCTCTCTCCTCTCCTCTCTCTTCTCTCTCTCTTCTCTCTCTCTCTCTTTCTCTCTCTCTCTGAGCTCCCTCTCTCTCTCCTCTCTCCTCTCTCCTCTCTCTCTCTATCTCTCCTCTCTCTCCCTCTATCTTTCTCTCTCTCTCTCTCTCCTCTCTATCCCGGCCCCTCTTCCCTGATCCTCCTCCCTCTCTCTCTCATCTCGTCCTCTCTCTCTCCTCTCTCCCGCTCTCGTAGCGATCGGGTCTCGCTCTCTCGCGAGCAGTCTCTATCAGATGGCTCCTCGTCTGGCGTGTCTCCCTCCGGGGGGAGACAGAGAGAGGGAGAGAGAGGAGAGTAGACGAAGAGAGAGAGAGAGCGCGCGCGCTGAGAGGAGTAGAAAGCGGGGGGGGGGAGGCAGAGAGAGCGTGCCCGCAGTGAGAGAAGCGGAGGGCAGAAAGAAGAGTCCCTGCTGAGAACGCGAGGAAAGGAATACGGCGCGAGCAAGAAGAAGCGAGGACGAAGAGAGGAGGAGGGAGAGGGAGGGGGAAGAGAGGGTGAGAGAGAGTAGGAGGGTTGCAGAGAGAGAAAGGGGAGGAGGTGAGAGAGAGAGGAGAGGGTGAGAGAGAAGAAGAATGGGAGGTGCAGCGGAGGTCCTCGATGCGCGATCGCTACAGAGGTGGGTCCTGTGTGTTGCTTGTCTACGGGAGTGCAAAGACAGAGAGAGAGAGAGAGAGTAGCAGGCGCGCCGACGGTCAACGAGAGATCAAAGAAGCAGAGCGCACTGAGAGGAGAGAACACTCGGGGCGGTGCGAACAGACGACGACGAGAGAGAGAGAGAGAAGAGAGGGGAGAGAGAGTAGAGAGAGGAGAGCGAGAGAGAGAAGAGAGCGAGAGGAGAGACGAAGACGAGAGAGCTGAGCAGAGAGAGAAGAGAGAGATGAAGCTCTGACTAGACGATCTGGCAAGCTCACAGTCAGTCCCTCCAGTCGGGCGTGTCTAGAGAAGGAAGAGCCACGAGAAGTACCGACGAAGAGAGAGGACGCAGGTCGCCCGTGAGCACGAAATGGGCTATATAGCCATTGAGAGAAGGAACGATGGCTCAGTCAGAGAGTTAGTCACGTGCCAGGAGAGATGAAATAGTACTGATCAGTTTAGATGGTTGTGGACGATTTCCGGTTACGGATGCTTTTGGTAGTGTGTCTATTTTCTTCTGCAGGTCTTAAATGTAGAGAAACTCTGCTTTCTCTCATCTTATTGGAGGACTGCTTCTATATCTCTTCTCTCTCACTCTCTCTCGATCGCCTTTTCGACTCTTCTCTTTATGAGACGAAAGGACTGAGCAGCATCGCGCAGTAAGGTAACCGTACACGGGTCATCGCTCGGTCACTTATGGCAATCGGATGAAAGAGTCCGTGCTTTTTTTTTCTCTCTCTCTCTCTGCTTTTCATAGCAGGGTTTGAGTCCGATAAGCTTGTGGAGAACGAGGACGAGGTGACAGTCACCAGGCAGCGGAATGGGCAGGCGGCGCGTGTTAACACTGCGACGAGGAGAGCTACGAGGGAGGGAGAGGGAAGAAAGTATAGCCGCCACAGGGGGGAACGGCATAACACATCAAACTGCGTATGTCGTCCTTCCTCGAGATAGCAGCGGAAAGAGATTGAAAGATCACAGCCAGAGCTGAGCCCAAGTAAAGGATGCCTCTCTCTCTTGCTACAAGGTTGAAGTCGCGTGATCAGCTTTGTTGGGACGGGGCGGTGACTGCCGGGACAGGGATGGCGGCGGCGTCAGAGAGCCAGGAGCGTAGGCGGATCCGGCGCGGTGGGAGCGACGCATCCCCGACTTAAACGACGAGTTCTCTCTGCTCAGCCCACCCCTCCTCTTCTGCCTGCATTCGAAGACCTCCTCTCTCACTGCGAAAGCAAACGACGTCCCTCCCGTTCAATACCACTCCTCTGTGAGTGGACTGTCGCAGGGACGCGGAAAAAAAAGGCGCAGGCACCACGGGGACGTGGCGCTCCTCTTGCCTCAGTCATCCGATGCCGACAATTCTTCAATCTAAACGACCTGCGTTTGCCACTCCTCATTTCTCGTTTCATCCTCTCTTGCTTCGCAGACCAGCGGATGGGAGTGGCGCCAGACCTAATCGGCATTGCTCGGCCACGCACGTTCAATGTTCTCTTCGCCTCAAACAGTTTCGTTCGTGCCCAGTCCTCTCGCTAGACGCCGGCACCACGACCAAAGCACTTTCACTCTTTATCGGTGAAGCAGGAGGAGACCGGCCCGGTAGATCCTTGTATCGATACGAACCTTCCCCCCTACTACCTCAGGGCAGATGGCCGCTCCTCCCTCAGCTCTCTCTCTGCTGCTTACAGCGTGAGTCCGGTACAGCTTTGAGCCGCCGTGGACAGCACTCAGGCACCAGCCCGCATGGGCGGCCCGGGTCAGGC
>NW_014578137.1:0-5521 GCF_000485595.1 Priapulus caudatus
ATCATTATCACAAATAATATGATATATAGTATATATATATATACTCATTTCATTAGTTAGTTTATTTTATTTATTCGTATGTCATGTTTTCATGCATCTGAAGTATCCTACCTGAATCGTGATCATTGTGGTTATCCAGGTTCGTGCAGCAAATAACAGTCGCAGGTAAACTAGCTGCTGTCGCACTTGCCACAGGCGTGTGATTGTCAAGTAGTGCGAACAAAATATACAGTCTGTTGTGCTTAGATGCGATGTGGCCTCGTAAACATTTAGTGTATTCGTACACAATTTTGTGCGGACGTGACCTCAATATATGATACAGATACACACTTCGTCTAATCTAGCCGTATATTCGATCCTCCTATGACTTTTAGTGTGGATTTTCACGAAGTATGCAACTAGGCCGCGTACATGGCGCAGTCTCCCTTTATGTACTATGACCCTGTACTTGTACTATGACCCAGAGTTTGTATCACTACTGCTAATATCAACAGCTAATAATACCCCACGGACGTAAACTTATGAACAAAAGCGATCGGAGATAGGCAGAGCCTCCGCCCACCAAGCGTAACAGTCCGCGGGCCCCCATCTGCTGGTACACCCAATATAGTTTGATTGAAATTTTCAGCCCAATGTTGGAGACGAACATAAATATAATCCAGGAATTTTTTTGAACTGAATTTTTGAATGACGTCTGAAGTCCTTTCTAGCATAAAAATTTTGGAATCCAGATCTGGATCTGGATCCCACCGACCAAAATCTAATCGATTGCTTCCATAGAGGCCCAATACCAACCCGTACAAACTAAATTACATCAAAATCGTCCGTAACTTTTTGAGACATCCTGTTGACAGACAAACAAACTAATACTGTAACAGGGGCGAAAACATAACCCCATTGGCAGAGGTAATAATACCCCACGGACGTAAACTTGTGAATGAAGAATTAACGTAGGAATCTCCATTTCTTGGCACTCAATGGATAATATCAGTAGCTAAAGTACAGGATCCTGCGGCGATCCAATCCAGTAAGCGTGGATCCTGATATATTTATTAACATAGTTTAGCAGTGCAGTATCGTGGCCTAGATGGCTATCATGCCCCGTGTATCAGAAAAAATCAGTTATTCTTGAGTGAAGAGTGTAAAGACCATTTGGGCCACGATAGTCCAGTGCTCGGAGGATTCACTGTAATTTAATTCACTGTGTACGTATTATATCAAGAGCGTATTAAGAATGTATTTATTATGCTCTTGATTATATTGTTTATAAGCGCAAACGCAGCACATGGATTAATAGCTGCATAATAGTTTCAGGAGTAAATAAAAACACACAGGTGTGTTTTATGCACTCCTGTTAGTTTCTTATAACTACGAACGCGGTCGGGTGTGTATGCGTGCGCGCACGTGTGTGTGTGTGTGTGCGTGCGTGCGTGCGTGCGTGCGTGCGTGTGTGTGTGTTGTTTGTAGGTGTGTGCAGGCGCGTAGCCCAGTTGATAGCATGTACGGCCGCGGGCTACACTTTTTGGCCAAGTACTCTTTTTTTTTAAAACACCCATAATTCAAATCCATGAAGCTTTGCTGGCTGCGGAATAATAACTGAGATAAATATACCAGTGATGTAATCGATTAGCAAATTGTTGCTCTGGGTTGCTAAAAATTGAAACTAAAAATGTGAAAATAACTGCACACTTGTCACAGACGAGCCACTGCTGACGACCACAAGGCAGTCTACGGCATCAATGAACACATCTACAACGATACTGACCCTCTCTCCGGTGAAAAGCTCTACCGACATCACCTGACACGTCCCTACAACTACGCATACATAGCCGAGATAGACGGGAGAGCTGTAAGTATTCGCGCCATCTCATTGCACTGAATTACCCCAATTATTAGAACACTTTACGGTAGCAGCTCGTCCAATTCACATATTTCAGATGCAGATCTGCGACACAAATTGGCTAGAGCCATTATTAATCCTATAATATCGAAACGAGTTTATAACTGTAAAACCATTTTGTTTGCGTCTTAAAAACCTTATCCATTTCCTTCTAGGTTGCTTTTGACATGTTCACATTTCATGAAGCCAGCAAAACTCTGATAGGCCGGTTTGCTAGAGTCTGTCCTGACAACGAAATTAAAAACCTTCATCGTCGCTTGGCTCAGCATGGTCATAGAGATGTCCTCTCCAAACGCAAAGACATCAAGGAAACAATCTACATGAAGGGGAACGATGGACCTACTGCAAAACTGTGGCCAAACCACGCACTCATTGACATATTTGTAAGCCTACAATCTAAAGTTATATACATATATAATTGTGTAGAAACATTATTGTGAAAAGTTTGTTAAGAAGTGCCATATATGTCTGCATAAACATGACAATGATATCATGCCAACAAACTGGTTTAGTTTTGTTCATTTCAGTAAGATATCATTTTTAGTCTTCATCACAATTATAGAATTGTATCAAGCCAATCAATCTAGTCATACAATTGTATCGTTTACATATTTTCCAGCATATAGCTCTATTTGAATTCACTTCTGCCCGAGACTTGCTCACAAGATGCCAACGGATAACCAGCTTGCTACCATGGCAACTGACTGAAGCCAATAGCAAGCAGAAGTTTGAGCTGCTCACTTGTTCCAGCATTGGCAGACGGCTCTACGGCAGTGAACGAGTAACTATTGACCAGATACCATACATGCCGACTCCCGGCAACTATAGCGTCATCATGGAGAATGAAAACCCACATGTAATAGTAGAGCTATTCCACGGCCGTTATGTATCCGTGAGTTTTGGTTCTGTGCGCGGCGTTTCTGACCCTAATAAACTAACGTGCACCATCAACGTCTATAGCAAAGATGCAGAGACGGTCATTGCTCATGCATACCGACAAATAGCAGACGTTGCCAAACAAAACCTGGATAAAGAGATATATTTCAACTTATATACGGATGTCTGTTTCTCGTTGGACCCCCCAAAAAGAAATGTAATTATTGACGCTATTACGCAGAAGCTTGGATTACGTCCTCTTAAACGTGCACACTACAAAGATCTTCATGTAATCACAGGAAAATATATAGGAGATTCTAAACCTTTGCCTTTACTGCCACTAGCTGGTGTGAAGGTGGTATCAAAGATTTAACCACCGTTCTTGAGAGATTAAGAACATGTGTGAAGAAGAGGCCTGTGCAGCCTCTATGGGGCACAGCTCAACTGAGTTACCCCACGTGGAGTTAGCTTGCTGTTTTGGTGTTGCCATTATATATCATATAAATGTATATGTTCTTCAGGGATTAATATGTCTATCACGTGACAGTGTATTCTTTACGAAATTTGGAGAGAAAACAGAGTATACCACTACTACCATGTATACTCTATATCTTGCATTAATATGTTTTAAAATGTTATTATTTGATATAATGTGCAGTAACTTGGTAAACATTCTAATGTAACCCCAAAGTTAGTTTGAATTATACCATTTCTGGTTACCCACATATTCCTACTAATTTTCTGAAGCCGTAAGACGACCCCATATATTGGGTCACCAATGCTTACTATATATACTGATTGCAGCGTGAATGAATGACAATTAACTTGCCTGTAATACTACACTAAAAACACCTGTATTTACCTCTCTTTTTAAATCTAATAAAGTAAAGTGAAAGTGTATTGGCAGTTTTACATTATACATGGTTTCATGTTACCCATGCCTATACAGTATACACACTATATATATATATATAATAATAAAACTAGAAAGGGCAGTTGTCGCCAACTACATGTATCCCCCGTGATCTAGTTAAGTATGAATGAAATATCTCTGTAAGGACTTAGAAGGTAGGTAAAGTTAAATAAGTCACAAAGACAAAGGTTTGTTACACAACTCATCTGCCTGAGATGTGAAAGTATGTTAAAATTGGTTGCCTTAGGGGTTTTGGCATGCGACACACCTTCTCCCCAAGATGTGTAAGTATACCAAGTTTGGTAGCGCTAGGTCAATTAGGGGCCGAGTTAGCGAGCGGAAAGGAAATATGATCAAGGTCAAGGTAAAAGTCAAATAAAGGTCGCAGTGACCTGGTTTTGGTACGCTGCTCACCTTCTCCCCAAGATGTGTAAGTATACCAAGTTTGGTAGTGCTAGGTCAATTAGGGGCCGAGTTAGAGAGCGGAAAGGAAATATGATCAAGGTCAAGGTAAAGGTCAAATAAATGTCGCAGTGACCTGGTTTTGGTACGCTGCGCACCTTCTGCCCAAGATGTGTAAGTATACCAAGTTTGGTAGCGCTAGGTTAATTAGGGGTCGAGTTATAGAGCGGAAAGGAAATATGATCAAGGTCAAGGTAAAGGTCAAATAAAGGTCACAGTGAGCTGGTTTTGGTACGCTGCTCACCTTCTCCCCAAGATGTGTAAGTATACTAAGTTTGGTAGCACTACGTCAATTAGGGGTCGAGTTATAGAGCGGAAGGGAAAGTGTCTGCGGCGGCGGCGGCGGCTGGGGAGACATGAAACCATAGTATCCCCGCCCACTTCGTCGCGGGGGATACAATTATATATATATACATGTTAGCACCATTTGAAAGAAATTGACTCACCATTTCAAAAAAATCATACTTCACCATCTACTGATAGGCGACATCTACACATATAGACACCATCTGAAATACCTACATCTCATATCACGGAATATCACACATACCTTTCCACGATTCTTCTCGTGTCCTTCAGCATAGGGATCATATGATCTACTCTTACTGCTCCCACCACCTGTTAAATTGAACCAGATTATACTTTATTGGACAAATAGTAAGACATAATTCACCTTTTTACTCACTTTTAAGACTATTATCGATCCCATACACACCACTAATACTGATAGTCATACTGATGTACATGCCAAGCATATTATGCATATTTTCACTTACTCCGGAAGACAGACATGTCAGTCTTGCTATAGTCATAGGGAGAAAATGCAAGAGTCTCAGTCTGAGGGCCAGCTTCGTCCGTCTTGCTGCGCTTCGCTTTTGGCGTGGACACGTTCGGTGATTGAGACACGCTACCAGACTGGAACGGCAAGTCAGTCGCAGGCCGTTTCTTCTTTTTAGAGGCCATCTACAGTGATGGTTCGAAACGAGAGGTCAACGTGTAAGAGAGGGTGGAAATACAGTAAAACCTGCATTAGCGGTCATGTCCACCTGTGTATAAAGGACAGTTCTGAGTCATACCCCTATATAGCAATTATATGGTGAAACTGCGTCAATATAATGCCTATAAAAAGACGTTAACCTTCAAAGACCTGACATTAAATCACCTGACTGTAATGGGCATTTTATTGTTTCCCTTGAATGGCAGTAATATAGTGGAACCCCCTCTATAGAATAAACCTATGTCTATACGGAACACTCGTGGCGTTTCCCTAGAGTGCTAGTTATACAGTGGAACCATCTATATTGAAAGCACACCTGTCTATAAAGGCCACCTGTCTACGAAGGCCACTTGTCTATGAAGGCCACGAAAGC
>NW_014578137.1:5729-10448 GCF_000485595.1 Priapulus caudatus
CGGACGTGACCTCGGAGGTAGATACAATAATGTAACCCAAACCCAGGGGTAGGGCCCAAGCCCTTACCCCTGGGTTTGGGTTACATTATTGTATGTAATTTCGAGGTCACGTCCGGTGTACGAGTACACTTTTTTTTGACATCGGCTCTCAGCAAATCGACTCTCAGACTGTATATTTTGTTCGCACTACTTGACAATTACATGCCTGTGGCAGGTGCGACAGCAGTTTACCTGTGACTGTTATTTGTTGCACGAACGTGGATAACCACAATGATCACGATCAGGTAGGATATTCACCATTGCATGATAACATGAACACGAATAAATAAATAAATGAGTATTCGTAATTGAGTATATATGTTCGTGATAACTGAGATAAATATAACATTACCAATGATATAATCGATTAGCAAATTGTAGCTCTGGGTTGCTAAAAATTGAAACTAAAAATGTGAAAATAACTGCACACTTAGTTAAAGCCTGGTCTTAGACGCACATGAGACGTACATTTTACATATCTGAGACGTACATTTAACGGTGTCAAACTACACGACTGCACACTTGTCATAGACGAGCCACTGCTGACGACCACAAGGCAGTCTACGGCATCAATGAACACATCTACAACGATACTGACCCTCTGTCCGGTGAAAAGCTCTACCGACATCACCTGACACGTCCCTACAACTACGCATACATAGCAGAGTTAGACGGGAGAGCTGTAAGTACTCGCGTCATCTCATTGCACTGAATGACGTACCTTAAAACACCAACATTTTTAAGCAAATTCCACTCTATTAGAATGTTAGAGGATCGGTGAACGTTACCCACACTACTCGATATTTTATAACAGCATTTTAATTATGTTTGACGATTTAATGCGACTAGATTATGTTTGGTTCAATACATACAATTTAGTTTCTGTGGAAAATCAAAACTTTTCTCACTTTCTTCTAGGTTGCATTTGACCTGTTCACGATTCATGAAGCCAGTAAAACTCTGATCAACCGCTTTGCTAGAGTCTCTCCTGATAACCAGATTAAAAACCTCCATCGTCACTTGGTAGAACATGGCTTTAACGACGTCCTCTCTAAACACAGCGACGTCAAAGAAATAATATACTTGAAGGCGAACGAAGGACCAATTGCAAAACTGTGGCCAAATCACGCACTCATTGACATATTTGTAAGACTTAAAATTGAATGTTATATAGTATATACACTGCAGCTCAAATCATTCATGATTTTTCTCTTATATGAAAGTTTTATTAATAGTTGTTAATCTTTGTGAAAAATCTTACATTGCCTGTAATAAACTTGTTAAAACTGTGGCAGTATATGCAGTGTCAACGATAGGCGTTGTCACAGAGTAAGCCCATATATTATTAGACCTATAAATGATGTCATGATGATGACCTATACCATGTCTGATGATGTTCATACTGAAATCGCTTGATATTCCAAGATATACAGAGTGCATGATCATGTGAACAAACTGCAATAACTTGTTCTTTCAGTGGGAGTTATTCCTCTCTTCATTACAAACACCAATATTTAGAATCAAAGGTAATCATTTTATTTAGTCATCTTTCCAGCGCCTTTTCAATCATTTTTTAGCGGCCATTCCTGTTCGATTTTATACCTGCACGAGACTTGCTCACAGATGCCAACGGATAACTAGCTTGCTACCATGGAAACTGACTGAAAGCCAATAGCCAAGCCAGACAGTTGTGAGCTGCTCACATGTGTCCAGCATTGTGCAGACGGCCTACGGTCAGTGAACGAGTAACTTAATTGACCCAGATACCATACATGGACAGACCCCGGCAATTAAGCGTCATCATGCCGAGTAAACCCACATGTAATAAGTAGAGCTTTCACGGCCTATACCGTGAGTTTGGTTCTGTGCGCGCGTTTCTTGACCCGTAAAAATAGCGTGCACCATCAACAGTCTATATGCAAAGATGCGAGACGGTCATGTGCCTCATTCATACGACAAAGTAGCAGAGTCGGCGCGATTTCGCCGAAATATATATGAGAGCACATACTGGTTCAGAAAAAACTATACTTTTTCTCATGTTTTCAAACGTGTGTTTCACACTGGAACGTGCAAAAGTAATTAATGAGGCTATACAGGTGCTTGGACTAAGTCCTGTGAAATATGCTCATTACAACGATCTCATGTAATAAATGGAACGCGCATTTCACTACATGACACCACTGCCACACCTCTAGCGGATGGAATAGAAGTGATATCAATGGTATAATCGCTGTTATTTGGATATGCTATCAAATAACCGCATGATAATATTAGAAAAATAAAGTACTCAAGTGATCTAATATCTTATTAAAGTTTATACATGGCTTCTAAGCTTGAAATTAACACCCCAAGTTACACAAACTATTCCTGCTATAATTGTACACTAGTACTTAGCATAGTGATATTATTCGCGCACGATATATACGCTAAAGGATCTTAGTAACTTGTTCTAATATCTAGGCACCTGCAATATGTCACTTGTTTAAAATAAAAGACGTAGTTTATGTTTCTATTTACATGTTCATCTGTCTTCAGTCGTGACCGCCTACACACAAACACCCACGTACGCACGCAGACGTACACGCAACCCCGCACGTAGCAGCAGACGCACGCACAAACACATTACAGCTGCGCGGGCACACATGCACGCACCACGCACAGCATGCCCGCACGCACGGCACCCTTAACACACAGCACACACAGCACGCACGCACACGCACCACGCCATCACGGCACGCACGGCACGGCACGACACGCACGCACACACACACACACCACACACACACACACACACACACGTGCGCCGCACGATACACCCGCACGCGTTCGTAGTTAACGAAACTATGGCAGGAGTGATAAAACACACCTGTGTGTTTTATTTACTCCTGAACTATTCTCACTATTAATCCATGTGCTGGTTGCGTTATAAACATAAATCCAGACATACAAATACATTCTTACTACGCTCTTGATTAAATACGATAACAGTAATTAAATACAGTGAATGCCTCAGCATCTAGCTGGACTATGTGGCCAAATGGTCTTACACTTCACTCAAGAATAACTGATTTTTTCTGATACACGGGGCATGATAGCCATCTAGGCCACGATACTGCACTGCTAAACTATGTTAATAAATATATCAGGATCACGCTACTGATTGGATCGCGCAGGATTGTACTAGCTACTGATATATCATGAGTGCCAAAGAAATGAGATTCCTACGTTACTTTTCATTCACCAAGTTTACGTCCGTGGCGGGTATTATTACTCTGCCAATGGCGTTAGTTTCGCCTGGTTACAGTATTAGTTTGTTTGTTCTGTCACAGGATGTCTCAAAAAAGCTTAACGGAACGGATTTTGATGTATTTTTGTACTGGGTTGGTATTGGGCCATGCAATCGATTAGTCGATTTTGTGGTGATTCCAGACCAGATCTGGCATCAAATATTTTATGTAATGAAGACTTCAGACGCATTTCAAATTCATTCAAAAAAAAATCTGCGACTATATTTTTTCTTCCAAATTTCTGAAAATTTCATCAAATATATTGCGGTGTACCAGCAAGATGGGGGCCGCGGGACTGTTTACAGCTGTGCGGGGTCTGCCTACTCTCCGATCGCCTTGTTCATAAAGTTTACGCCATGGGGGTATTATTAGCTGCTTGGATATTTAGGCATAGTGATACAAACTCTGGGTCATAGTACAAGTACAGGGTCATAGTACATAAAGGGAGACTGCGCATTACAGCCGGCTAGTTGATACTTCGTGAAAATCCCCACATAAAAGTCATAGGAGGATCGAATATACGGCGCTAGATTTAGACGAAGTGTGTATCTGTATCATATATTGAGGTCACGTCCGCACAAAATTGTGTACGAATACACTAAATGGTTTACGAGGCCACATCGCAATCTAAGCCACAACCAGACTGTATATTTTGTTCGCACTACTGACATCACACGCTCGTGGCAAGTGCGACAGCAGTTTTACTCGCGACTGTTATTTGCCTTGCACGAACTGGTAACCACCCAATGATCACGATCAGGTAGGATATTCAGCATTGCATGATAACATGAATACGAAATAAATAAATAAACTAAATAAATAAATGAGTATATATATATATATATATATATATATTTGTGATAATAACTGAGATAAATATCCAGCGTGATGGTTAATGATTAGAAATTGTTGCTCTTGCGGTTCGCTTAAAATTTGAAACTAAAAAATAGTTGAAAATAACTGCAACACTATGTCACAAGGCGAGCCACTGCTCGACGCCACAAGGCAGTACTACGGCATCAATGAACGACATCTACAACGATACTTGACCTCTCCGCCGTGAAAAGCTCTACCGACTCACCTGACCGTCCTGACACTCACGCATTAATAGCCGAGATAGACGGGAGAGGGTTACATTTCGCGGCCGATCCTCATTGACTGAATTACCCAATTATTTAGATACACTTTACGGTAGCAGCTCCGTCAATCACATCATTCATGGCAGTCTGCGACACAAATTGCGCTAGAGCCATTATTTAAATCTATAATCATCGAAACGAGTTGAATTAACGTATAAAGCTTTGTTTGCGTCTTAAAACCTTATCCCATTCCTTCTAGCGTTGCTTTTGACATGTACATCGATTCATGCAAGCCGAGAAAACCTGATCGCCGC
>NW_014578137.1:10473-40268 GCF_000485595.1 Priapulus caudatus
AGGGGCCGAGTTAGAGAGCGGAAAGGAAATATGATCAAGGTCAAGGTAAAGGTCAAATAAAGGTCACAGTGAGCTGGTTTTGGTACGCTGCTCACCTTCTCCCCAAGATGTGTAAGTATACTAAGTTTGGTAGCGCTAGGTCAATTAGGGGTCGAATTATAGAGCGGAAGGGAAAGTGTCTGCGGCGGCGGCGGCGGCTGGGGAGACATGAAACCATAGTATCCCCGCCCACTTCGTCGCGGGGGATACAATTATATATATATACATGTTAGCACCATTTGAAAGAAATTGACTCACCATTTCAAAAAAATCATACTTCACCATCTACTGATAGGCGACATCTACACATATAGACACCATCTGAAATACCTATATCTCATATCACGGAATATCACACATACCTTTCCACGATTCTTCTCGTGTCCTTCAGCATAGGGATCATATGATCTACTCTTACTGCTCCCACCACCTGTTAAATTAAACCAGATTATACTTTATTGGACAAATAGTAAGACATAATTCACCTTTTTACTCACTTTTAAGACTATTATCGATCCCATACACACCACTAATACTGATAGTCATACTGATGTACATGCCAAGCATATTATGCATATTTTCACTTACTCCGGAAGACAGACATGTCAGTCTTGCTATAGTCATAGGGAGAAAATGCAAGAGTGTCAGTCTGAGGGCCAGCTTCGTCCGTCTTGCTGCGCTTCGCTTTTGGCGTGGACACGTTCGGTGATTGAGACACGCTACCAGACTGGAACGGCAAGTCAGTCGCAGGCCGTTTCTTCTTTTTAGAGGCCATCTACAGTGATGGTTCGAAACGAGAGGTCAACGTGTAAGAGAGGGTGGAAATACAGTAAAACCTGCATTAGCGGTCATGTCCACCTGTGTATAAAGGACAGTTATGAGTCATACCCCTATATAGCAATTATATGGTGAAACTGCGTCAATATAATGCCTATAAAAAGACGTTAACCTTCAAAGACCTGACATTAAATCACCTGACTGTAATGGGCATTTTTATTGTTTCCCTTGAATGGCAGTAATATAGTGGAACCCCCTCTATAGAATAAACCTATGTCTATACGGAACACTCGTGGCGTTTCCCTAGAGTGCTAGTTACACAGTGGAACCATCTATATTGAAAGCACACCTGTCTATAAAGGCCACCTGTCTACGAAGGCCACTTGTCTATGAAGGCCACGTGTCTATGAAGGCCACCTGTCTACGAAGGCCACCTGTCTACGAAGGCCACCTGTCTATGAAGGCCACCTGTCTACGAAGGCCACCTGTCTATGAAGGCCACCTGCCTATGAAGGCCACCTTTGGCATTTCTCTTGAGTGACCCTCCTATACAGGTTTGACCTTACTCTTGATACTCTGATAACAACCAGATCACATGCTGTAAGCGTTCACTACATGTAGCTACAGCACGGCAATCACACGCTCGTGCAGGGGCCGCCATTTACCTACCGAGGTGGCATTGACGAAATAAAATAAAGGCGATTTTGATAACATGACTTAGAACGGAGGGATGGTTATGAATTATCGGTGGGCACTTGTACAGAGCTTCATATATTTCACTGACAAACCACAAACTGCATGAGTAAAGCTGTGTAATTTATTGTTTGCTATCAGCGCACCTGCTCACGCAGAGATTTGATGTGACTTTCAACGATATCTTCCGTCTTCTGCTCCTTGATTTTTCTCGCTGCTTCCGCTTCCGATTGAATAGCTTTCTCTTTTTCCACATCGATCTCGGAGGTGACAGGCGTCCGAAACTGCTGATTCATCTGAAAATGTTTATGGCATAATAAATCGGGTCACTTGAAACGTATTAGAATCTATAGACAAGCAGTTACGCGTGATGTAGTGAATACCATACATATGTATATCTGTAACAGGCACATCCTTTTAATAATGGATTCAGTTCAAATATTGAATGTATTTGTTTCTGTAATCTCCCACGCAATAGTACCTTTTGTATATGCTCGAATGGTGTCATACCAGCTTTCTCGGCTTTGTTTTCTTCGTCTTTTTCATTTTGTTTAAGTGGCTGCGTTGCTTTGAACTAAACAACCATATATAAAAATCATATTTTTTTAAGAATTTTGATGAAAAATCACAGTTGTCGCTCACAATAAATGAGAATAGATAGACAAAAGAACAAACGATCAAGTACACACATATTGACTGGATTGAAAAGCACTCATTGTGAACCTCACCCCCTAGGAAATGTTATAAGATCCCGACAAAACAAAGGCTATCACAGTTTGAATGAAATATTTTGTTGCTCAGAGTGGCAGCAGTAACATAATACTCTCTACTTGTCTGTGGTATCACAATGGACACATGCTACATAAGAGCCTGTGTATATATCATCCTACTTGATACCACATTAATTTTATGATACACTCTTAATAGAACCAGTGGTAAATGACACTTACTCTTTGGTATGGACTAACAAATACTTCATGTATATCCCTCCTTCCAATTCTGAGCTCATCTTCCACTAATCCAGTCTGTGAAAGAGGGCCAAACAGTTGTTAATGGAAGTGTAATATTAAAGTTGCTCTTATTTGGCAGTAAGCAAAACAGTGCTAGTAGAAACACCTTATTGATATATCACATTTAAAATTAATGACAGACTTTTTAATATGATCTGCGACTAATAAACTTCTTAAATAGATAACATTTAATATTATACTTCATTAGCAAAGACTCCTATTTTAGCTTTCCTCGGCAATGACCGTTTCTTATTGCTAATAGATGGAGCCACATCATCCACAAATTCCACTGCACTGCCAATCTGACCTAGTAGAGGCTCTGTAAGAAGGAACGTAATATGTATTTGTAATTAGCCAAATTATTATGTATATAATTTAAATTAATAAATTAATTTTTAATAACAACAATGATATGAATTCATGCTGCATACACCTCTCTGACGTTATGTAAGACATCAGCTTGTATTAACTTCGAAATTTGATTGTAGTGATTACAGTGATTAAAAAATTCTTGCACACTGGCATGACATACCAGACTGTATGCTGGCGTCCTCTTCAAGGTCACCATGAGAAAGGTCGTGCGGACAGTTGAATAGACTATCTGGGTTAAACCTAACGTCTTCTACCTGTAGCTTCACAGGGGCAACTATTGTGCTTATCTGCAACACAAGGTTGACGAGTCATTATCATTATGCTAGCTATAGTTCCAAACTTTTGGGTTCCATCACAAGCTCTTGTGATATACATTAGAATCAAAACAATTGAACCAATACCATCATCAGCACTAAGCTAGCATACATGTGGCTATTGCAAATTGCTATTAATAGCCATTTCCGAATTTTTAACCATATGCGATCAAGATGTCCGGTTTCTTAATCACCTATTAACTTAGGTTCATTTTTGTTTGGTTAAAAAGTAAATTTCCAGGTACACTACGTAACAACTACTACATGGTAGCTCTCAATAATCCTCTCACGCTAATGCTTTTCAAGAAAATGATTATTTTTTGACGCACCATACAAGCGTGTAATGATCTCACCTTTACCAGGGCCTCTTGTCTGGCCCTCAGTATGATCTGATGCAGCTCGTTCAGCTGCTGCCGCACGAGCGTGGGTATGGGGTTACAGCAGGCCAATATACCCTGCATCTCACGTGGCAATACCTCAGCCACCTGCAGCAACATGTGGTTCGGAAGAACGTAGCTGTAACGATACAATTCACCCGCTGCATGACTAGCTGCATGACTAACCCACCGGTGGCATGTTACCTCATATTGTCCCTAAACACAACAACAATCAGTTGTTGTCGAGTTCTGACTAATTTACATAGTAATCCAAACGCGAAACTCACGCCCATTTGGATAGTTTCTAGGTCAGTAAAGCTAGGCCAGTTTATAGGTGTATATGCATTTGAGCATATCACAACTTCAACATTGTAGCACTTTCTTACTTAGTATTGTTTTTAGAAGGTTGATCCCAATCATCATTGGCTAGAGCTGTTTATCAGTCATGCAATACAGATAGGTAAATTAATTTACTGTGTTAACCAAATTCCGGTTGCTTTTAAAAGTCTGGTGACTCTGTTAACAGGAAATTCATCAATGCTTTATGAAAATGAATGGTAGCTGGTGGAGCAGACTATCTAAAACAATTTGAAGCTTGTGAAATTTGAGAATCAGGACAGTCTTGTGTTCATTTAAGATTTTTTGACTGTGGCAAAGTTCCAAAATTCTCAATACTCCTTCTAATCACTCAAGACCTAACAGAAGTAAGACTGTACCTTGTGCTCTCATCTTCTACCCTGCATACGTGATCTCTCCAAGCGTAAAGGCTTTTCAGTGCAGCCAACTGTCTGTTGTTGAATTGCTTCTTACTTCGTTTGTATAATTCGAGATGCCGATACTCCAGCAACAGTGGCTTCTCATATACCTATACATAAAAATTCAGTTATCCTATCTATAGCAAGGTAAATCCTGAGATAGATGATCTACATATCAATATCAGTTGTTCTATTTATAACACTAGAAATCCTGACATTTTGAACACTATTTAGTTGAGTTATAAAAACTACAAAACAAAATTCTAAAGAGACTACGTGCTTATGAAAAACTATGACAAAATCAAATAAGACCCCATAAGACCTTGAGATGTGGATCGCTTAGTAGCACAAGCTGCCACATAATTACTTTCACCTATTTATATTTCACCCTTAGTTTTTCAATTCATTACTACTGCATGGATACTGCATCCATAAAATTAAATTTGGCTGGACATCAGGGTGTTAGCCAGGAATGAGTAGTGTGGGAGTGCAGAAAAAATATTTGGGAGTGCAATTTTTTTGCATGTGTGTCTTCAGATCAATATTTTAGGACGTGCTACACATTTTTGGCCATGCAGTTTCAAAACTGCAATCACGGCTGCACGGCTCGCTGGCTAATACATTGCTGGACATTAGAAATAAGCTAAAGTTATAACTACACTAACTTTGCAGTCACAAAAACAATAATTCCTTACTAGTTCACATATTTGTTTACTCTTCTGCAATGCTGAAAGTAACAAGTTCTTCTGACTGTTTCCCTTCAGTAGCAATTCATTCTTCATTACATCATAGACGTAGAGTAGGTAATGTGTATCTTCCCTGGCATACTTCAGTAGTTCTGCAGGCAATGGGCTGTAACATACACCAACAGTGTACATACACTGCAGAGATCTTTTTGCAGTGCAGATGTATATTAAGCCTGCTGCGCACGAGAAAGGATAGTTTGTTGGAGGCATAGCTTAAATATCAAAACGTTTGATATTTAAACTATTATTCCCTTGTGAAGTGGAAAACTCATCTTTATTCTGCTGTACATAAGAGCTATGCGTTTAGCGAATCTGTTTTCTAAGCAGATAGCTCGTGTACGCCAGGCTTAAGAGTATTTTGCTTATTTTTTGTTACTGTATGTCACATATACAATGCCATTATGAACATGTCACCACACACTTATCTAAAGAAGGTTGGTAATTATTTATCATCAATACAGGTACAGATTTGCACAATAATATTATTCTTTACTGGGCTAATCACGTCAGATATTCAGAAGTACACAATGCTTAAATTGACTACGTCACGACTAAACCCTAACAATGCATCCTACTTCATACCTGCTCGACTGTCTTATATATTCATGTCATAATGTATCACTAGGCCTATAATTGCCGCGAGATGGCGCGTGCAAGTGTAATCAATAATCAAACATGGCATCGACCTTCGTGCATTGGTGATAAGTCAAGAAAGTAGAGATTCTAATTCCATTGAGTTGCTGAAATGTACAGGCTAAAATCCAAGTATATTCAGGCAGGTGACAATTTGGCTCAGCTGTGAGTAATAAATTAAACACATCTGCATTGCAGGTGTGCATGTTTATTAGAAAAGTGCCAGTTCACCACCATGCATCAGTAATAGATTGCCCTGGGTTTTTGCCTACATTTCGGATGCCGGTAGCCACGCTAGCATTCAGGTTGCTATTAATATACAGACTGATTTAGAAAATAATATGATTTAAGGCGTGTAAACCTTCTTCAAAAAACTTTTGTCTTTGCAATTGAACTGCAAATGTAGCCTCACATCCACACAGGTATGGGCTCTAATAATAGCAAAAGCAGTTCAGTCCTTTGTTAACAGTCAACAAATCCATGTTGAACCCTACCTTTCAGGGTCAAAAAGTTATCAGACACTTACTCTTCACATGTCAGCGGAAAGTACATTTCATGGTCCTTTCAATAAAGCCATAAAAATGCTAGGTCACCGCTGAAACAAAAAGGTTTTTAATTGCTCCGTCAGACCATGTCCTCAGAAAATGTCTAAAATCTGCCCTGTGGCCCATGACCTTTGACCTGTGACCTCCAATTTCGGCACAGTAATGGCTTTTCCTACCATGATGCTATACACCGACTATCCCAAGCCTAGGTCGAGCCGTTTATATTTGTGCCGCAATTCTGCATTTCCTCCTTATACCTTAAGTTAAGGAGGGAATGTTCCCCCTTCTTTTACACCTCTTGACCTTTGACCTTTGACCCCCAGCTTCAACATCCCAACTCGTTTTCGGATTACCCCCCCACGTCCCGACTTTCGAATCCGTACGTCGAGCGGTTAAGATTTGTGCCCAACTGTTGACGGACGCACGGACAATAATACAATTCTACAAGCTGCATCTGACTATGTCAGATGAGCTAAAAAGTGAACAGAATTACTTATATTTTGTGAAAAAGTAGAAATATTTAAGAAGCCAGAATGCATACCGTATTCTCCAGTCAGCCAACTGGTATTGCTTGTCGGCTTCAACGCTGCAGTAGTGTCTGAGTAGGTGCTGTAATGAGTGACGAGCAAGACCTAGCACTCTCGATGCTTGCCCTGTGTCAAACATATTCACGACGTAGACACTAAAGTCCCGCTGCAGCATTCTGATGTCCATATCCGCTCCGTGAAACACCTGTGTGTCAAACAAGCAGTGTGAGAAGGGAAAGAACAAATGACAATACAGTCAACGGATACACTCTTAACCGGCTGCAGGAAATATAAAACAGATAAGGTGTGATAAGGATTTATTATTAACAAGTGCCGCGGAGCGACAGCGCTCATCTCACGTCTACTGCGGTGACTCTGTGGATGAGTGGTGAGATTTCTAGTAAACTCTGTTAGTCCCAAATGTGTTCACATACGTGCCGAAACAGTGGAAGGCACAGGTATCAGGAACCTTCTCGAAGGAATGTTCGTTGGGATCGTTATGAAAGTTGCCAAGAGATGGCGCGTACGTTTAAGTGTCTTAAGATTAAAGATGGAAGCTCCCATCGTATGTAGTAGCAACAACTATTTGCAAGACAGAATAGATAAGCACTCATCCATTTACCTACGCAAGCCTACAGGCTGAAATAGAGAGATGCCACCTGTAACTAATTAACGCAGGCAAAAACTACACAGTACTATCACCACCACATGCACTGGCAGTGGCTACTGGCAGTGGCACAAGTTACATGTAACACACTGACAGTACAGAATGCCATAGAAATTATATGATTTAAGGAGCATAAACCTTCTTCAACTAAATTTAGCTTTTGAAATTTCACTGTGGCATTGTAGCCTCATACGTCCAGGCATGTATAGATTCTACTAGCAAACGCGACAGTCAAATTCTTTCTAACAGTAAACAAATCCATGTTTAACCCTCTTCTTGAGGGTCAAAAGGTTATCCGACACTTACTCTTCGCATGTCAGCGGAAAGTACATTTCATGGTCCTTTTAATAAAGCCATAAAAATGGTAGGTCACCGCTGAAACAAAAAAGTTTTTCAATCGCTCCGTCAGACCATGTCCTCAGAAAATGTTTAAAATCTGCCCTGTCGCCTCATTGACCTTTGAGCCCTCAATTTCGGCACGTGATGGCTGTTTCCCTACCATGATGCCTATACACTGGACTAATCACGACGCCTGGTCGAAGACCGTTTAGATTTGCTGCCGCAATTCATGCATTTCCTCCCTATTACCTTAATAAGTTAAGGCAAGGAGATGTTCCCATTCTTTTACAACCTCTTGACCGTTGACCTTTTGACCCCAGCTTCGACATCCCAACTCGTCTTTCGGATTACCCCCCCACGGTCCCGACAATTCGAACCGTACCGTGCAGCGTCTTAAGATTTGCTGCCCAACTGTTTGGCGGTAGCGCACGGACATGGACGGCGGACGGGACGCACAGCACGCGACGCTCACTTGCAATTCTACAACGCTGCATTTGACTAGCGTGTCAGGGATATGATGCTAAAAATCAATAGGAAGTTCAGCGCCGGACAATGAATATTACTCAAAAGAAACACGAGTAGGATTGTTCTGGGAATGGGTCGCTCTTGCACCGTAAAAGAGGTGTCATTTTAAATTATAGTAAAGTTATGAAGCCAATCAGGGAATGCTTGTGAATTTACTCTCCAGTCACTACACGCCCCTTAGTCAGTATAAGGCCGAATGTAGCCGAGTCGGCTTAAGAAAGCTGACCAGTGCATTTGAAGCAACAACCAGTCTTCATCAATGAACCATTTGATTCACAAGTTTTTAAATGAAGTATTTAGCATTCTGTGTGCAACACTGTTTCCCTATATAAAACACACGGTGAGGTGACAAAAACCACCCAGGTCCAAGAGTATAATTTATATATATATATATTATATATATTATATATATTACTACTATATATATCAGGAGAACCTGTATCAATAGGAGTGGACGACTAAAAACTGGCAAATCAACATTTAGTAGCCTTAGTCTACTCATCCGATTTATCTGGGTTCTACCTCGCGATCAAACTTTGGGCTCAAGTCCTTGCGCTTAATTCATCCTAGAATTTCATCCGTGTCTAATCGTTGGGTCTCACAAAAATACAAATCGCGCGAGAGTTATCGATCCAAACGCTTACATGTGGTTTTTGAAAGTCGGTATACCGCAATTTTGTCAACAACTGGGTGAACCGGGCGCGAACCCAGTCAAGCCGCGTCACGTGCTTTGAAAGCTCCCTCTATCGCTTAGCCAATGCCAATACATTAGCAAACAGACTACGACCGGGCGTTTGCAGGGATTTCAGAAACGTTAAACACCCCTTCTTGTTATACCTAGGCGCAAGCTCGAATGACGAGGCTAATGCTAGCCTCACTGCTCGGATGAACATATTGTTAAACGAAAAAATAGAACGGATGGCATAAAAATACCTAACAGATGTGAAATGTGTTTATTTCTAATGGGGCGTCAGAATAGTATTCAATACACCAAGTCGTGCCTCTTCTTACACTTTCCGAAATCCCCACCTAGCAACCTGCCGCTAGTTGTTTGCCTAGTGTTTGCATTGCTAAGCAGATAGAGGGCTTCTTCAAAGCATTGCCCTTATGTTTCGGTTCCACGAGTTGCTGAAAATGCCAGTATAACTTTCAAAAACCACATTGTACGTTTGCGACGATATCTCCGATTTGTCATTTTTTGTGGACCAACGATTAGACATCGTGATACAGCTTAGTCATAGGCCACGAAGACGTAACGCTTACTCCGTATTAAGGCAAGACTTGAGCTCAAGTTATCGCGAGCGTAAACGCACGACACTGTAATCATTACGGTAGGACTTAAGGCTCCTAAATGCTTGAATTTATTGCGGTTTTAAGTCCCCTGGGCGCTGGATCTCACTCGATGATCACACTCGCTGATATATATGCATTTGCCATGTAGCAGATATTTATCAGACGTACGACAGCAAACAATTACCAATAGTGCAGCAAGACTCATACAGTAATTCTACAGTAATGTTAAAAAAAAGAAAATAGAACGTCATTAACCTTAATGATAGATGGGTCACTGAAGATTTCATTTAGTATGTGAATGTCACTCCGCAGTTCTAACTGCGGCGTGTGGTCGGACGATAAAGTCTTCTGTGCGAGTGGAAAGCTGCATGAGGCAGGTAATCCCTAGAAATGTCCGGTACGAATGTGCCTGCAGACAGATAAAACATTGCAACGCTGCCAATACACGAAAGAAACAAGAGCCGCAGAGCGTCTGGGCTCATCTGAGGTCTGTTGCTACGGTTATAAACGTAACATTTAAGTCACGTGACTTAGTGCACACCTTCGTTCAGGCACGATATGCAGATTACGCAGATTGCGTTAACACATCATTTCACAACTTCTGCATTTGCATACCTCCCAAATTCCCATTGGGTTGATACAAATCACGTGCTTGCAAACTCCTGTTTTCTATTGGTGCATTGTAACGCCTAACCCTAACTCTATTTAAAAAAACAAATTTTTTGAATTGTAAAAATTATTTGTTGTCTATATTTTGCGGTTAATTTGTGAAACAAATGACGTTCTAAAAAGGCATAAAGACTAGAAACAAGTGCCGCCGGAGCGACGCGCCTGCTCTAACGTCTACTGCGGTGACTCGGTGTGGGTGGAGTGTGAGGATTTCTGCTCAAACCCTTGTTAGTCCAATGTGATTCCACATGTACACGTCGAGAACAGTGGAACTGACGGGATGTGATCAGGCAACACTTCTCAAAGGAATGTTCGTTGGCAATCGGTTATGAAAGTTGCCACGACGATGGGCGCGTACGTTTAAGGTTCTTCAGATAAAGGTGGCAAGCTCCATCGTACGTGCAGTAGCAACAACTATTTGCAAGACAGAATAGGTAAGCACTCATCCATTTTACCTACGCAAGCCTACCGGCGTGCAATAGATGAGCTGCCACCTGTAACTAATTAACGCGCAGGCAAAAACTACACAGTACACCACCACAGGCACTGGCAGTGGCCATACGTTACATGCTAACATACTGACAGTACAGAATGCCATAGCAAATCTATATTGATTTAAGCGAGCATTAAACCTTTCTTAACAAAATTTTAGGCTTTTAGAAATTTCATTGGTGACATTGTAGCCTCATACCATCCAGGCATGATAGATTCTACTAGCAACCTTGGCAGATACAAATCTTTCTAACAGACAGTAAAAACAAAGTCCATGTTTAACCCTCCTTCTTGAGGGTCAAAAGGTTATCTTGAACTTACTTCTTCGCCATGTCAGCAGAAAGTAGATTTCATGGTCCTATTCAATAAAGCCAATCAAATGGCTAGGACCACCGCTGAAACAAAAAGATTTTTCAATCGCTCCGATCAGACCAATGTAGCTCAGAAAGATGTCTAAAATCTGCCTGATGCCCGCATTGACCTTTGACCCTTGTTGACCTCGCAGATTTCGGCACCAGTGATGGGCTTTTCTTACTACTACCATGATTGCCCTTATACACCGACTACCACGTAGCCTTAGGTCGAGCCGTTTAGATTTCTGCCGCAATTCGTATTTCCTCCCTATACCTTAAGTTAAGGCGGGAAATATTTCCCCTCCCGTTTAACACATCTTGACTTTGACCTTGACCCCCAATTGAGCCTCCCGAGTTCCTTCTCACGATCCCCCCCCCTGTCCCAAATATCCGTGACCTGTACGTTTCGAAGCTGGTTAAGATTTGTGCCAACTGTTGACGGGCCCAGCACGGTCCGCGCGCTCGGGGCCCACGGGCAAACGGACAATCGATGCGAATTCTCAGCTGCATCTGACAACATCAGATGAGCTAAAAATCCTAACTGCCTAAATTTAAAGGTAACATTTAAGCTTCTAATCATCCCTCTGTTTGTATATTCATGTAAGTACTTTGCCCGGTCATATTAGTATTACCTCCAAGTCAACAGCCAACTCCTGTTCCTGCTTCAGTGTGTTTTTCAGCTTGACAAGTTCGTCATAACTGGAGACGTACGTCAGCGGAGTGTCTTCCAAGGACTCTGGCCAGCGGGGTTCCATCTTTTCCAACTGCGAGGGAAGAAACTGCAAGTGATTGAGTTCAAACTGGTAGGGATGACCAGAAAGTCTATCCGCATCCTCCCCATCATCATCTCCCTGAGGATGCCACGGCTGCATGGCATTGTGCTTGATCTTCAGTTGCGGCACAAATGGCAAATTTCTGTTGTCGACCTTTTCCTTGAACTTCAGCTGTGGTCGCAGAATGTTTCTCGCAGACAGAAGCTTATACCTTCCATCCGGACTGTTTGTTGCCTTAATGTCTTTCCTCTGAAACATAGACCACCACAGAGTTCAATAACAATACTTCTGTATTAGACAATGTGTTATACATAGAAATGAACAAAGTTATACTCGGCTAACTGTCCATCTTTGACAAGTTGTAACATAGTTTTACAGTCTCAGAAATATATACCGTTCTGTTCCAACTAGCACTAATTGCATCCTTAGGCACCAAACTTGAAACCAAAAGTGATTGTTCCTTTTTCTTAAGTCCAGCTGCCTCATCTAATGATGACCCCTATAACGGATAAAAACTTGAAATGAGAATTGACTATATTTGGCAATCACCGAATATATATATATATATATATATATATAAGTATGGCTTTAGTATAGTATATATCTGGCGTCTTCTTTGATGATTAATATTACCTATACTTATATATATAGTTATATACTCACGGTTTTCGGAGTATACATAAGAGGCATAGTGGGCGCACCACCGTGGTCAAATTAAACATCGCCGATTCGCCTGAAATGGTTCCTGTAGTGGTTACCCGCCGCGTTGCTCGAAAAGTAGTGGTCAGCCCAAAATCATACTAGATCACCACGTGCTTCTGGCATATTTAGATGAACATGTGCGTTTATCGAGTCATGATTGTTCATCGTGCCTACGGCACCTTTGAATCCATCATTGACATTTTTTGTATATACCAAACTGGCCATTACCTCCTTTGTCTAATTTTCCCTCAGAAGAAACCCTGTATATATATATATATATATATACAGGGGTAGAAATTAACTTTTGAACAAGGGAGTCCAACGAATCTGACTCCCTACCCTCAAAAAGAGGGAGTCCGCAGCAAAATGAGGGAGTCAGCAGTCCGAGGTTCAAAATTAAAGCTATTAACAATATTTAACGCATGTGCTTATTTTTAAGATTCATGCAATTGCACGTCTGCCAAATTTTCTTTAGACATTAGCTGAACAAATACAGTAATTCCGCGAGGTTGTGCTCCGGAACGAACTAGTTAGTATGGCAGAATTTTCAGGGAGTCACACGGACTCCTGCATATGTTAAATCAGGTAGTCCGACAGTAAATCAGGGAGTATTTGACTCCGGACTCCCGTTAATTTCGCTACCTGTATACATATATATATATATACTGGCTCCTAATTGTGAAAAGTGGTAACATGTTTACAGGTATTATAGTTACTAACCACAGATTCCAGTATAGCATCATTTGCATCAACCAATGCATCGAACATATCATCTATCTCAGTTGCGCCAGTGAGTTTCACATTAATGCCTTGATGCTTGAGGATATCAGCGATACTGCAAACAAAAATTTGTATGGTCACAGTTATTTTGTTTTAATCTGTCTGAAAAGATTTTGTATCTGTGAACTACTAGGTTGGATAATTTCTAAATATGCAAGAACTGATAATAAAAACAAAATAATGAACTAGCTCTCATTTAATAAAATAGATAGTGTATAATGTACAGTATCGGAAGTTTGATTGTTACAGTGTAAGCATTAGTAAAAATATGTCTGAGTTTATCTGTGGCTTACTGTAACCCAATTAAATTTATGTCACCAATTGTAATGCAAACGCACAGTTTTTTTATTATTAAACATTTAGTATTAGCGTTAAATATATCACAGATGCTAATGATTAGCAAAACTATCAATATAAGTAGCCACGTCTTTAAACAGTTACACAGCATGCATTGGCTATACTTTTTCAGTAGCCTCTGTCCCTCTACTTGGACCACAGTACGGAAACCAGGAAAGCTTGAGTAGTAATCATGGTCATCACCGCTGGCTGGCAATTCATTTGATGCTTTAACCCCTTGCAGTGACGTTTTGAGTGCCTCCTACAAAATAAAAAAATAAAAATGTCTTACAGCAATTACCACATAGACATATCAAATTGCATATTAATGATAAAAATTTATCAAACTCCAGGAACTAGTTGCAAATCTTAATCCATTGAAATAGTAGGGACACACGTGATATTAGTCACACACATGTGCACGCACATACACGCAGGCATGCATGCAAGCACCCACGCAAGCACGCAATTGTAGGGAAGGTCTTTGATGCCACACGTTACACGTCGGTCAATGATTGTAGACAGTGACGGCCAAAGACGTCGTGTATAATATAGACGGCTTTATTTTAATATATATATATGTTACACACAAGCATGCACGCACATAACTGTCATAAGCACACACGCAAGCACGCACGCAAGCACACGTGCAAGCACACACTCCCACAAGCAAGCACACAGGCAAGCTGCAAGCACACACACATGCTCACATGCGTGCAGGATTCGACACTAACCCACGTCCGACCGACCTAGTCGGGTAAATGCTTGGTCCGGTCGCATACAACCAGAGTGCTAGTAGCCCGACTGGTCGTGTTAGAATTGGTCATTGGCAAAACATCGAATCTTTATTACGGTGTTCGTGCTTAAAACAATACCTGTCAGTGTCTAGCTCATTAACCCAACGTGCAACCCAGGGTGCACTGAAAGGTCACCTCTGGCTAGACTGGTTCGCGGCCGCACTGTTTGTCGCAGAGCGAGCACATTGTCTAGCAGAGCGTCAGGCCGGGTACCAGTCTACCCTTCGGCAAAAACTATATGGTGGCTTGCTGCCAGCCACAGCAGACGATCGATAAACTGTGCGCCTGTGTATGCCCGTGGTAGAATATGAATGCTGCACGTGAACTCGGCCCGCGCGCGATAATAATAATCTGTTACAAAATTTCGAAGTGACGAGCGGCGATACTTCGAGCGCCATTTCTGTTGACCTGTGATGTACAGATTCCCAGTGTGCATAGCGTATTAGCGTTCGGCTAACTTCGTCATGACGTCATGACTGACAGCAGGCATACGAAGTTAGCCGAACGCTATGCGCATTGGGAATCTGTACATCACAGGTCAACAGAAATGGCGCTCAAAGTATCGCCGCTCGTCACTTCGAAATTTTGTAACAGGTTATATTAGTTTAATACAGAGTATTGTGATAAATAGTAAGTCCCAGGATAGCGGAAAAAATGTTCGTGTTTAGAATAAACCCAGTTTGGAAGTTGTAGTCTCGAAAAATGCACCATAAAACCGCCCTGAGTGAATCACTCAGGGGCTCCTCCAAAGAAAAGAATAGGCTCGCGTTGTAAACCTACTCTTGCAGGGTTCTCCCCAGGATGAAATTCAAACAGGGGGAAGGGGAGGGGAGGGGGAAATTATAGGGGGAGGGGGGAGGGGGAAAACTAGGGGGGTCCGGGGGGCGTGTATTTTTACCGTACGACTAATTAATGCGTAAAATCGCCACCACACCATAGACGGTATTTGGGGTTCTTGTATATATAAGATAGCCGAGTCGGTGTACAGTTAGTGGCAGGTTAACTTGTGTACTGTCTGCAGTGCATGCGTGGTACGGTAAAAATACACGCGTCGGATGTCCTGGTCGAACGGCAATTCTTGACGATCGATTGCCGCGCTGGCAAACTTTTATTGTGGTGGAATTTAAACGGGGCGGAGGAAATTTAAACGGGGCGCAACAATTCAAACAGGGGGGAGTTTTTCCAAACGGGGCGCGCGCGCCCCGTTTGCGCAACGTAGGGAGAACCCTGTCTTGTTGGGTTACATTAATTGTATCCCCCGAACGAACAAGTTCGTGGGATAAACCTAATGGATTTGGCATCGTCGCGCGCGCCGCCAGGTGGTACGGGAAACTAGTCGGGCAGAAAAGGGAGAGTGGAGTGGGGGTTTGTTCGGCAGAAATGCTTTCGGCAGGCCGCCAATGGTCGGGTAAATTTGTGCAAGCCCGGAGTCGGCTTGGAATAAAGAATGGTGATGGGGCAGAGAGAGTTTCCTGTTGTGAGCGCTCTAAGAAAAGGGAGTGATGAAAAAGACTTTGCAGTTCTTCCTGCGATCATCTTCAAATTTTATTGAATTGAAAATGCGTGTTATCCGTAAAAGCGACAGACACCTATCGTTTTTTGGTGTGGCGGAGTCCATTCGTTGCCATGGTAACACATTTTTTGTCGAAATGATTCTAGAACCTAGTAATCGCGCACTTTGTGTAACCCGATTGTTCATCGAAATTAATGTTTTGAATAAAATATAAAAATTAAAAAATTCTAAAAAGAAAAGAAAAAAAAATATTGCAAAAAAAATATAAAAAAAAGAAAAAAAGGAGTAATTTGGATATTAAAATTTTGGGTATTTAAATGTGTATTTAAATTTTATGATTGTCAATCAATGATACTATATATTATATAATATAGCATATTATATAGTAATACGGAACACTGTATATCGGCCAGCTGTTGTCGGCCAAAATTCGATGAAAATCGGGTAATAATCAGCACAAGTTACAGGTCTAACAATATTTCACAAAATTGTTGGTTACCATGGCAACGAGACTTTCCCTCCCACACAAAAAAACAATTGGCGTCTTTATGCTTTACCATAACCGCCCCACCTTCGATGCCAAATTTGAAGATGATCCTGAGATCAAGAGCCCTAAGATGCCGAGAAGAAAATGCCTAAGGTCAAAAGGTCGGAAGCAGTTTCCCGTCGCCAAGAAAGCGCGAGTAAGTCCAGAAGCGACCTGCGTATGCAAGGCAAGCATAACGCGAATCGAGAATAAACAATATTGCGGAGCTTACTCCACATCCGGGCCTCCTTGCGGAGATGCCCGTAACTAAGCGCAGAACATAGGCCGCTGAAAGCTGTCCCCAATTGGGTGTATGAAAGGCATATATTGTATATATATAGTATATACCATATTACCATCGGCCAGAATGGGTTTTGACCCCTGCTGCCCGCCGCGTGCCCGGAACCCTGTAAACCCCAGAACGGAAAAGGGATTGGTCCCATGACGCCAATTTGACCAGACGTTTACTACAAAGTTTGTAATTATCATTATTATCATTGAATTATTAATATACTTATAAATTAATTAAGGGTCTTTACGATTAAAAGGTCTGTCCATTTATGAAACGCCCTAATCCTAATCAACGCAGAATTGTCAAATTCACGATAGTGTACAAAACGCACCTCCCCATTTTGCTGCGTACTCTTATTTGTTATCCCTCGTATAGTCTACAAGTATTTAGTAGTATTTTAGGAACATTGGAAACTGGGTGATGTGGTTTAAATTGAAGAAAATGCCTGGATGTACAGCAAACACAGAAAGATTTATGGCCATTACTGTTAACTGGCCCAGCGCGTAAAATTCACGTATCTCCTCGAAACCGCCATAAGAATTTAACCACATTTACCTCTTACCGGGAGGGTTTCGAACGTGGCCGAAGACGATAAGCTATGTCATAGCCTATATTCCGTCACATTTCTTTTTAACGGTTAATAAACAACATTCAACGAACAACAAACAATTCACCACTTGCCTTCGCCAGGTCCAGCCATTGCGGAATTTGCGATCCGTACCTGCCTGCCGACTCTAGGTCCTTAAACGGACAATAATTAACGCGACAAAACTCATCGTAAACGAAAGAGGGGGTGGGGGGGGGTAATAACCTGTTCACAGTGAAAATATTCCTCCTAGGGTAACGCAATTCCCAATATACTTGCGCACATTCGAGGCAGACCAGTTGTTAACAAACCTTTGTCTTGTGACTTATTTAACTTTACCTCCTGCTCGTACGTCTCTTAACAGAGATATCCCATTCATACTAGATCACGGGGGATACCATGCTAGTTGGCGACAACTGCCCCGTTTCCTAGTCTGTATTCTAAGCCATGGGCTATTAGCCTTAAAGCACTATAGCCCTCCGCTCCAACCGCAGGGCATAAGTAGAACTTAGCAGGGCGTTGAAACGTAACGTTCGCACCCGAGGCTAAAGTAAGAAATCAGTAAGCAGCTTAGCAGACAATGTCTGGGCTACCAGCCCTGTTGAACTGAGTGGGAAGATCCTACAGTTAATCATATTACAGACTTTTTCAAGCAAACTAACTAACAGCCGAATCCGAACTAGGTAATAAGTATATAATAACTTGCGTGTTGCAAAACCATAATAAAAATTGCAAAACCTAAACATAACAAGTCACGATGCTGAACCGCTGCCCATATGGAATACTGTACGACTTTACTACCGGAGTAAAACCACATTAATTCCCCTCACAGCGTATGAGCAATACGTTTCTGTGTCTACTTTCTGTTTATGTTCGTGGAACGGTTAGTTTCACGGTTCAGCCTGATCTCATAAGAGGGTTAAACACACAATGCCTGCCCCTTTTTAAACGAAAAAGATGAATTTCACTTTGAATGTTTGTGCTCCCATAGCTAGGCACACCCGGAGCCGAATTTAATACGCCCGATAACGAAGGAGCACAACGTAGCGATTTTTATCGCCCGATCACGAAGGGGCCACACCGTGACGTAGCCGAATTTGAGAGCGTACCGAGACTCGACAGAACATTTAAACATCACATGATATCAACCAACAACGTCGATTGTAGAAAAACGATCGGCCCGACAAAAATACGGCCGGTCCCCACGCACTACGAGCGATAACAATAATCGCCGCGTAAATAATCGCCCTGAAAATAGTCTAAATCATTTTGATACGGCGATTTCGGTCGGGCCGATTAAATTCGGCCGTCGACGGCCTGAACAGGGCCAACACGGGCGGATGTTCTTCGAGCGATTCAAAATTCGCGCGATCGGGCGATAAAAATCGCTCGTGTGCCCCTACCATAAAGAAAGCAAAATTAGAAACCTCAAATTACGTTATGCTCGTTGAATCACCCTAGGCCTAATATACAATCCAGTCTCTGTGTCTATAATTTGACATGGAATAGTAAGTCATGGTTTTTTGTCAAGTACTTGTTATGAAAATAACCCAGCAATATATACCTTTAAACCTACATTCCTGTAACTGTAATTCTAAGCTTTTTTATAATACGAAGTTCATCTAAACACTAGCATAACACAAAACTTTGCTTTCTATGTGGCCTTAGTTATATTCAGTCAACTAATATAAAAAATTTCAAAATACAAACTCCTACAAATCTAAACTATCACAAAACACGAATAACATCAACTTATAACTCTAATACTGCGTACTGTACTAACATAACATAACAACCTCTGTACTTGTAGTAGAGATAGACAAACCGGTTCAACTTAAAACAGAACTTTCACATTTCAGTAAACTGACTAATAGTCAATCGTTAATTGTATCCCCCGAACGAAGTTCGTGGGGATAACTAATGGGTTTTGCATCATCAGCGCAGCCGCCGCGTAGCGTAGAGATTCTTTGTGAAAGCTCCTACGGCTGCAAGTTTCTCCTCGGGATCATTTCAAATTTCGAATGAAAGGTGCGTTATCGTAAAGCGAAGACACCTATCGTTTTTGGTGTGGGCGAAGTCATCGTTGCCCATGGAAACAACATTTTTTGTCGAAATAGGTCTAGAACCATGGTAACTTTCTGCACTTTTACCCGATTGTCATGAAATTATATTTGGTCATTAAAATTTATATTTAAATTAATATTGTATAAAATTGTATTTAAATTAATATTTAAAATATGATTGTCATCAAATATATATATATATATACAAATATATATAGACATGTTATATTCGGCCCGTGTGCCAATTCCATGACCAAATCGGTAAAGAAAACAGCAACAAGTTCCACTAGTTTCTACAATATTTCCACAAAATGTTGTTACAATGGAAACGATGACCTCTGCCACACAACTAAAAACGAGTTGGCGTCTTCGCTTTACAATAATGTCAACCTTCATGCCAAATTTAAAGATGAATCCGATGAATCGGGTAAACAAGTTGCTCCGCAGAGCCGACAGCGCTCAACCGTGACGGCAAGTGTTTCTGATGCTAAACCAGGCGCAAACCGAGTATCAAGAGAGCAACCCTCCCATCCGACCCTTTCTGGCTGGCGTCTCTTCCTCGTTGCTCTCTCATTCTTTCTCTTTCGTTCTCTACGCTCGTGGCTCTCTCTTTCCACTTTCGGCGCTCTCTCTCTCTCCCTCTCTCTCTCACTCGATCAAACAACTCTCTCTCTCTCTCTCTCTCTCTTGCTCTCTCCTTCCGCTTCACGGCTCTCATCTCTCCGCTCTCTCCTCGGCTCCGCTCACACTCACTCTCCCATCGTTGTCTCTCTTTCTTTCTTGGGTTTCTCTCTTTCTCTTCTCTCTCATCCGATCTCTCGTCTCTTCTCTCGTCTCTCTCTCTCTCTCTTCTCTCTCACTACTCGGGATCTTTCTCTTTCTCTCCACTCTATCGACTCGCTCTCTTTCTCTCTCTCTCTTCTCTCGTCTCTCCTCGTCTCTCTCTCTCTCTCTCCTCTCTCTTCTCTCTCTCCTCTCCTCTCCATCTCTCTCTCTGCTCTCTCATCGTCTCTCTCTCTCCATCCTCAACTCTCTCTCTCTCTCTCTCTTCCTCTCCTCCGTCCGCCGGCTCTCTCGTCTCTCCCCCACTCCTTCCCCCTCGATTCGCTAAGATGAATCTCTCTCTCTCTCTTCAATTTCTCTCCTTTCTCGCAGCGGTATAGTGCGCGGGACGAGGCTGTACGACTGATTGTCTATACAGACTGTCTGGATTGTCTATCAGAAGTGATTGTCTTATGGTCTTCTAACCCTAGCGAAGACCGGTTTCGTGAAAGCCTAGCAAGGCACAGTAACGTTTTATATAACTCCTCACATAAATTTTTAACTAATATGTTAATTCGGTGGCCCACTCCGGCCAGCCATGTTATACTATGTTAACTCAGGGTTTCCCAGCAGCGGCCGCGATGGGTAGAAATTATGAAAATTGCTCTAAAAAGAATGCTGTCCGGCGGACAAAGCTACCTGACAGACTCTACTTGTTCTCCGTGGCAAATGGCACAAAGTAACGGAACAAACGCGATAGCCCTGTATTCGACACCTGAGAATGTATCAGGAACCTTCTCGGAGAAATGTTCGTTGGGATCGTTATGAAAGTTTCCACGAGATTGGCCGCGTACGTTTTGAATGTCTTAAGATTAAAGATGGAAGCTGGAGCTTCCATCGTAATGTTAGTATTAGCAACAACTATTTGCAAGACAGAATAGTCAAGCCTCTCATCCATTTAAACCTACGCAAGCTACAGGCTGCAAATAGAGAAGGCTGCCACCCTGTAACTAATTAATGCAGGCAAAAATTACAACCAATACTATCAACCACCCACATCGCACTGGCAGTGGCCATTAATTAAGTTACATTAACACACTTGACAGATAACAGGAAATGCCACAGAAACAATTATACGATTTAAGACATAAACCTCTTCAAGCAAATTTAGCTTTTGGAAATTTCACTGTGTACATTGTAGCCTCATACATCCAGGCAATGTATAAATTCTACTACAACCCCGGCAAGTTTAACTTCTTTCTAACAGTAAACCAAATCCATGTTTAACCCTCCCTCTTGAGGCGGTCAAAAGGTTATTCAGACAAACTTACTCTTCGCACGTAGTTGGGAAAGCACCATTTTTGAATGGTCCTTCTCAATAAAAGCCATAAAAATGATAGGTCACCGCTGAAAACAAAAAAGTTTTTCAAATCGCTCCATCACACATGTCCTCAGAAAATGTCCTAAAATCTGCCGCTGTGCCCTCATTGACTCTTTGACACCGTGAACCAGGGAAAAAAATATAATTTATTTTGTCAAGGGCTACTTTTCATAGTCTCGCGTGCTATGAAAATGCACTCTAAAATTTGGTTTGCATTGAACTCTATGCAAATTTACGGGGGCTCTTTTGGCATTTCGGGCTCTTTTTGGCATTTCGGGGGCTAAATCGCCCCGAGCCCCCGTGTATTTTTTTCACTGCCTGTGACTCCAATTTCGGCACAGTGATGGCTTTTCCTACCATGATGCATACACCGACTATCACGAGCCTAGGTCGAGCCGTTTAGATTTGTGCCGCAATTCTGCATTTCCTCCCTATACCTTAAAGCCGCACTATGCGCCATCTATACATGCTAATTTCTCCAGTACTACGACTAGCAAATACTTCATGTCATGCAGAATCCTACTACCTTATGACAAAAATAAACTCTAGTTCCTCCCCATTTCACTGCGCGTTCTGTCTTATAAAAGGCATTTGAAAATACCTCAATGTTGTTCAAAATCTCCGGATGTTAGTTTTTGACCAGTTTCGCGTTGCTCTCCAAGCAACCGGCAGCGGTGCTGCGGTACAGCGGTACGGGTGTTAGCAAAGATTAAAAAAAACATGTACGTCACCTACCGCTTCAAGGCTAAATTGTTTGGAAAACAAGTCGGCGTTGGCGCCAGATTATCAGATTTCGCACCTCTTTCTTTGTCGGTTTTAACAAAACGCGCGAGTGAGGAGGAAACTTAGAGTTTATTTTGCCATAAAAACAGTAGTTGTGAATTATGCATGAACAAGTATTTGCTAGTCTAGTACTGAAGAAATTAGCGTTTGGATGCGCATAGTGCGGCTTTAAGTTAAAGCCTCACAATGCGCATCCAAACGCTAATTTCTACAGTACTAGACTAGCAAATACTTCGTGGCATGCATAATCACACTACCTTATGACAAAATAAACTCTAGTTCCTCCCATTTGACTGCGCGTTGTCTCATAAAAAGTATTTGAAAATACCTCCAATGTTTTTCAAATTCTCCGATGTTGTTGACACGTTTCCGTTGCTCTGCCAGGCAACCGTCCAGCGGGTGTAGCAAAGATTTCTACGGCCCGTGTGCGTTTTTCGCTTGCACGCTGCTAGCGCAATGTTCGCGCTGTTAGCGATATCAAGCCTAAAATCAATACGTTATTTTCACGTTTATTACGCTGCCTATTTTTACTTTCTCAATAGTCTTTGATGTTACATATAAAGCAGTTCACATACGATTTATTCATGAATATTTACTCTTGATACCTGGTACAACCTTTAGAAACGTTGCCGTTTTCTTTTCTTTTCCGAATCAGTGAATGCACTTCTGCGTTTGGATCGTTTCGATTGTCTGTCCATATTTCCAGCATCTTCCATTACTACTGCCGCCACTATGCAACTGGTTTACCCGGGACAAACAATTCCTTGCTCAACACCCTATATATACGCTATATTACTCCTCGACGAAAATTGTTTACCAACTTGTAAACGCCATTTTTCGCTAGTGAGCGGGCACAATGTATTTCCAAGTGTAGGGGTGGGCAGGTTGCACGCGGTTGCAAACCGCCATTTTTCGTTCTTTGCGCTAGCGCGGTTTGCAACCTGCCCACCCCTCCACTTAGAAATACATTGTGCCCGCTCACTAGCGAAAAATGGCGGTTACAAGTTGGTAAACAATCTTCGTCGACGAGTAATATAGCAAGTACAACATTTAAGCGTTAGTTTGCGGTTTACTTTTAGTGTTTCTAGTAACTTAAGACATTTGTGCAGCAGAGAATGGCATACCGAAGAAGTTATTGACTGCAAAAAAGTTGTCTTTGCTTACTCCCTGGAAATTGCCATAGTATGTTCTACAGCCCAGCGGAGGAGCGGAGGGCTATAGATTTATTATAATAGTGCTAGAGCTAGGGCTATGTATCATAAATCAGTAGTAGTACTAGTACGGTACTATAAATCACAGTGTGATAAAACTATTACGTGAATTTTACATCAGTGGTTTGATTAAAATATGCGATTGAAGTGAGACTGATAATTACTTGATATGATCGACGTAAACAGTCACATGCGCAGACATGGTGTCATTGGTGATGTAATTGTACAGTGTACTCAGTCAGTTAGACCGAATAATTCTGTCCCATATAACCTTTTTTATATTTTGGTGAGGGTTATTGGGACAGAACAGGGGTTCATTGAAATTTCGTGAGATCGCATGCAAAATGCATGCGCTGCGAATGCGGCCCGTACCCTGCTATTGGCGCGAAAAAAAACCAACCTACATTCACGTCAATTGTTATTCACTTCTTAAAAGATCGTTTTAAGAATCTTTAGTAAATTACGTTCGCCATTTACAAACAATCAGATCAATCAGAGCGAGTCTATCAGCCCTCCGGCAGCGCCACAGATACAAGCGAGAACCAGGGGCTTTTGTAAGCCTCGCTCTGATTGGTCTGATTCTTTGTAAATGGCGAACGTAATTTACTAAAGTTAAATGAAGCGGGGTTTCTGAAAAACGATCTTTTAAGAAGTGAATAACAATTGAAGTGAATGTATACACATATCAGTAGCAAGGTAAAGCCATGTAGAAGGGAAGGGTAGGTTTTTTCCGCGCCAATAGCGGCGTACGGGCCGCATTCGCATCGCATGCATTTTGCTTGCGATCACACAAAATTTCAATGAACCCTGTTCTGTCCCAATAACCCTCACCAAAATATAAAAAAGGTTATATGGGACAGAATTATTCGGTCTATCAGTCACATAGATACAATAATGTAACCCAACAAGAGTAGGGTTACAAAGCGTCCCTATCCTTTTGTGTGGAGGAACGCCTGAGTGAATCACTCATGCAGGTTTGCTGGTGCGTTTTCAGAGACTAGAACTTCCAAACTGGGTTTGTTCTCAACACGAACCTTTCTCCGCTATCTTGGAACTTACTATGTATCACAATACTCTGTATTAAACTAATACAACCTGTTACAAAAATTCGAAGTGACGAGCGGCGAATATACTGAGCGCCATTTCTGTTGACCTGTGACGTACTTCGGTTTGAAGAGCGGATTCACCGACCAATCGGAGGGCGCTGCGTTTGCCGATCGCTATGCGCATTGGGAATGCGTACGTCACAGGTCAACAGAAATGGCGCTCAGTATATTCGCCGCTCGTCACTTCGAATTTTTGAAACAGGTTATATTAGTTTAATACAGATTATTGTGATACATAGTATTACTATTAGTATTAGTTACTATTAGGGATAGTAGGGCATTTTTTTATAAACAACCCCCAATGGAATTTTTAAGCTTATTCGATAGCCCCAGTCACAAGAAACAGAGATCCGTTTACAGAATTAAAAAAATCCACTCCTTATTAGTAATAATAATACTAGTAATAGTAAGTTCCAAGATAGCGGAGAAAGGTTCGTGTTGTCACTGTTGAGAATAAGCCCAGTTTGGAAGTTCTACTTCTAGTCTCTGAAAACGCACCAGCAAACCTGCGTGAGTGATTCACTCAGGCGTTCTTCCACACAAAAGGATAGGGACGCTTTGTAACCCTACTCTTGTTGGGTTACATTATTGTATAATTTGTATACTATCTTAGTATCTATCACTATCAGTATCAGTCAGTGTACACATTTTGCTACCGTTTTAACCGTTTGATGTAGTACTAGTAGTGCATATTATAAAACATACAAATGAATGCCACTAATAATGAAGAAAACGCCAGCCAAATGCGTCATGTCCTACTTGTGTGTATGAATTGATGTCTGGATAGCCAGGAATTGAACAATCTTCTGAATTCGCAGCACATGCGTTTTTGTCAGTGGGCTGCGCCATTTTCGACCAAAATCATCTTCATCTGCTGAACGTGAAATGCGGAATGAAAAATTGGTTATAGCATAAACTTGTGAACACCTAAAATATTCAATTTAAACTCTAATTATATAATTCTTCACTCTAATGATGCTGGAATTATTTTATGAAATATTTTAATATTGTAATATTATACGTAATTAAATAAATAAAATAAATCGACTGCTTACGTCATAGGCATCGTCATCGATTGGTTTGCGATAAAAGACTGCGCATGCGGAATAGTCGTCCTTCTGTCGCTCGACCTTGCACAAGAAGGTAGGTTCGTTTTTCTCGTCGGTAAATTTTCGAAAATTTGCTTTATTTCCTTGTCTCTTGGTTACTGTAATCTGGAATCTTGTTGCGGTGATATGTAACATGTGTTTTATAGTTCATTACTGTAAGCCATTGTTTGTACTTATCCAAGTTATCGTGAAAACGAAGTTTTTACTCTCACCGGTCGTTTGGCAATGCCATTTTTACTTGTTTTTACTTTGCATTGCCATTGCATTTGATAATGATACAGTGTGTACTTCTGATGATACGTGTGGCAAATTTCAAAGTGTAACACAACTTCTATAGTGACCAACAATAGTTATACACTATAGTCCATTGTCCATCTAGTCCGTTGTCCATAGTTTATTACAATTCATGTCAGAAGGCAACGGTTGGCTGGAGTAGCAGTAAGCATGGATAACAACTTCAAGGACAGAGCCGCACCCCTGGATGGTAGGCCTAGGGATTTCAAATATAGGGTCCTAGCTAGCTCCAAGAAACGGTATAGCTAGGGTTAGAATACCGTTTCAAACATTGGCTGCAGCTAAACACGTAGTTGTCTTATTTGCCAAGTATCGCCAAAGAACACTTCACATGTGATGTACCAAATGAATCAGTATACATCCACCTTCTTGTAACCATCAGTGCGCTGCGATGCGCTGGGTACTTACGGGGTTACAGCGACTTTTGAGACGAATGCAACAAAATTTATGAATTTGCCACCATGTTTACTATCATTCCGACTGTGACTAAAATCCTCAATGAATCGAACAAGGGAAATTAAACGATCTGCGGTTCTCATGTAAACCACCCCTACATCCGAGAACATGTCATCTAAGGGTTTTACAAATGGCCCACACATTTGTGAACATAGTTTCACTTGCTTTGGTGTGTAATTGCCGTGAGAGCCATCGTGCAGCTATTGTACTATTTCTGTAGTATTTTCTAGCGAGTCTTTTCCGTTTCGGGTTTTCCATGTCTCTCTTCCATTGACTCATGCGCAGTGTAAACATGGCGGGTAAAGCTGATTGGAAAGTTGATATGCTGTGAGAATTAGCAGATTATACCATGAATTAAGAGATACATTCTAGTTTAGAAGCAGGACAACTGTGAGTTAACGTTCATATTTCAAACAAGGCAAGTCAAAGGTGGTAATAGAATAGTTTTATTTAAGATATACAGAGTTATTCATCTAGATCTGCAGAGGTGATAGGTTTTTTGAATGGAAGGGTGTCAGGCTGTTTAGACAATACGTCGCACAGCCTGGTCTGGCTAGGGCCTAGCTACCTAAACCTTTTGATTCTTGAACTACCAAACGCAATCGTTCAGCTTATTGCGATGGCATTTACTCGTTCTGTGGTCAGTGTATATTTGCTTTAACGGATGGTGTACTCGAGCCGTAAGTGATTAGAGAGGATTGTCTCCAGTCCAAGTATAACTATAACCCCTTCTTCCAATCTCGTGATCTTCGTCGCTTCGATTTTGATTTCTATATTCGTTAGAACTTTGTGTATTGGCTCATGTTGATTCTGTTTATGGTCAACACTGCTATTGATTGTTTACCAGTGTATTATTTTTTCGTATTTATGAAACTAATTCATCAGCTATGCTGCTAATTATTTACTTGATTGTTCTGTTTACCGATCTATGTAGCATAGTATGGTTAACTGCTTAGTCTTCTCTAATTTCGTCTGTGGTTATCAGGACAAATCACTATATTGTCATGTCAATGTAATCGTACCGGTGTGCGTGAGCATGCGCGCGCGACTTGATTTTCTTACAAGTGATCTTGTATTGACTAATCTTGTCTTGGTGTCTTCATAACAAGTTCACCCCGAGCCTGGTGAGGGAGGCTGTGTAGCTAGTATGTCTTGCTTGGTAGTCAATGATAACCTGTACAGGGTGTGAAATTAACGGGAGTCCGGAGTCGAATACTCCCTGATTTACGGAAAATTCTCCCATACTAACTAGTGCGTTCCGGAGCACGGCCTCGCGGAATTACTGTATTTTTAGCACATCTTGGGCACAACAACCAACAGTTGGCAGCGTGAGAAACTAGCGGTCGCCCAGTCGCCAGTGGCGATTAGAAAATCTACCGGTACCGGGCGCTGCTTGCTTGTGTCAGCCGGGTCCGCAGCGGGGCGGACTACATAATCGCTGCACACAGCAGCGAAAAAAATACAGATTTGGTAAACGGGATTCGGCATAATACGACCCGTTCCTCAAACCGTAGCGACGGGGTATCACAAACCTTCTAAGAGCTGCATGAACTCCTCAACGCATAATTAATCGCCCACACGAAAAAACTTCGCGCACGGTCTAAGCAAACCGATTGCGGCCGGCAGGTAGTGCAGCCGCAGTGTTTTACTTAACCGCATATTACCCATAACCAATAGTTTTTATATCGCCAGGTGTGTATCGTGGGGAGTGAGGGCAACGACCCAGTGGGCCTGACACGCACTATCAAAGCTGATTAACTGAATTCTCACTTTTCATGGTGGACGTATTGGAAAATGGAATGCGAACGTGGGTGACTATTTTTATTCATATATATGTAGAATGCAATGTAAACTGTATAATAATACTTAAGGCATATATTTGCCAATCGAGTATGCAACAGTTGATCGAATTAAATACAGTAACTGGCACCTTGTGTAGTTATTATAAGTACAGTTACGCTTATAGCCAACGACGTATTTAGTATTTGCCAATATCAATGCTAATTACTAAGAAATTTTAATGAAATCGCGTAATTCGTAAATCTGGCGGCCAATGCCTAAATTTATTGCAACAAATAAGCATCGATTTTTCGGTCGCATTGACCGGTGACCTCCACTTGTTTGCTACAGGATGTTGTAGCATCGAATTGTTTGTCCCAGGGTAAATTGTTTGCCTAGTGAATGACAACGACGGCATCACCTTTTCAACATATTATAGTGCTTCTGTAATCTCAAGATCTTCGATATATTCGTTTCATTTCCCGCAATCCTCAAGGAGTTAAAACCATAACGTACGGAATGCGCAACTCAGACCACAAAGGATCGAAAATTCACTGAACGGCCGAGCCATACGTGCGAAAATTCCGGTGCACTATAATCTGTATGACCACGGCCCGCGGTTTACGGCCGATTCATAGCAGGCATGGGCGGGTTGTAACTGTCAACAACGGATTTAATTGACACCGCGGATTTCACATCGGATATTTCTTGTAAACCATCAGTGATATATGGACAAACTAAATACGTCCGTTTGGCCTATAAGTAATGTACTTATTAACTACACAAGGTTGCCAGTTACATGTGCATCGTTAAAATTGATAATCAATTGGTCGTCTTATTGCCTTTAAGAGTTCTAGGCACTTGTTACTTTGCGGATGTGCGGCAGCATCTGACGTCTATGCATGGGAGTACCGTGAGCTGGGAAGGAGAAAAACGAAAGTAAAACTGCCCAGTGAAGCTCCCGGCATTCCTAGAGATTCAGTACAAGTTCTTTTTTAACATACTCAAAGTAACATAAAAACTATGTGTACTGTGTATACACGTGATATATAGTGCATGTCTGCCTGTGTGAATTAAATTGAAATAAGCAATGTATTGGTTTGCATTAGTCGACGTGAAATTGAGATTAAAAAAAAGTGATCGAACGCAGATTTGTTGACGATTTCTATAACACTGATAGTCTGATACTGGTGCTGAAGTTGACATGCTGAGTAGCTCTGGCCAAGCCTAAAATAGCTCCCGTAAAAAAAATTACGAGAGCCTCTTTTTTTTCATTACAATATTCAAAAAAAATGATTAGATTAATACCGGGAACGATTCCGGACAATCAGCAATCGCAGTAATTAAAAATATGATAAATTTTATAGGAAGAATTGGGTGGTCTATCAGAGATCCGCCTGATCTTTGAAATCGGCCTTTG
>NW_014578137.1:40293-53210 GCF_000485595.1 Priapulus caudatus
CACGAACGCATCACACGAGAGGGATCACATTACCTCCCTGCAACTCCGTTGCGCGGAGGTAATAAAACTTGCACGTAGACTGATTGCGCTATGTGAGTAGGAAAGTCTCTGTATGTGTTTTATGCACACTATCAAATGTGTACAGTAATATGCATGTTTGAACCACAGGCACTTGGAACGTCTCAATAAAAAAAATTATGGCAAATAAGCACGAAATGTATTTACTACCAACGTTTCTTTACTCCCTTTCGCCTATTATAGCCGATAACTTTCTGTAAATGCCGTTCATATGCTCCTCTACAACACGAGTACTGTACACCGCACGCACGCACGCACGCACGCACGCACGCACGCACGCACGCACGCACGCACAGACAAGGTTAGAGGCTCTCGCAAGACGTGCCCAGATACAATCTACAGCGCGTCAGTAATGTAGAGACTCTAATACTTGCCTGGACTAGACCTGCTAGGGTAATTGATTATCTAGCTAGCTATAGATAGGGGTACTAGTTACTAAGTTATATTTATAGTAATTTATTTCATTTATTGTGTATAATTGTTAATACAGTAGATTTCTATTACATGAGCATTCAGCAAACTGTTACTATTAAGTTAGTGTAGTAAACGTCTTTCTTCTCATTGCATTTTCTTTTTCAACTTTTGTTCTTTATTCCTCAATGTCAACTCTTCAAACACTATAAATAGTAAACTGCTGCAGCACGTTTACATGTACGGCATTCGTTTTAACTGTCTGGGGGCCGATTAGTGTACATCACTCCAACTATACATTTCCCTGTATACACGGCGAAGTGAACTTCGTGGCTAAGAGTACAAATAAACGGTATCAGGACAAATACACCCCGGACATTTAGAGGAGGAGTTAGAGGACGACGGAGAAGGTAGTGAAGGAGGAGGGGGAGAGGCGGAGGTAGAGGAGGTGCAGGTGGTGGTTGAGGGAGGAGGAAGAGGAGGGGGGGAGAATGTGATGGAGAAGGAGAGGAGGAGGTAGAGGCGCCCTCCTCTACCTCTTCCCTCCTCCTCCACCACCTGGCCCTCCTCCTCCACTTTCTCCCCCTCCTCTCCTCCACCTTCTCCCCCTCCTCCTTCTCCTCCACCTTCTCCCCCTCCTCCTCCTCCACCACCTTCTTCCCTCCTCCTCAATCTCCTACCTGTGTTATCATAGTGGGCGTGTCCTAACAATGATGTGTACGCAACTGCGTGTCTGCATATCTGCGCCTAACAAATGTAGTACTACGCACGACTGAAATTTTACGTTTATAATCGTAGCAACAGACCTCAGATGAGCCCAGACGCTCTGCGGCTCTTGTTTTGGGTTAGAAATGAACGTATGTATAGGACATCTTGCTATGCACAAATGAATTTATCAGCAGAAAATACACCAGATGAGCCCTGTCGCTCTGCGGCACTTGTTTCAGCTAATACCCAAAGAAAATTTGACAGACGTGCAACTGCATGAATCTTAAAAATAAGCACATGCATTATTGTTAATATTTTTAATTTTGAACCTCAGACTGCAGACTCCCGCTTTTTGAGGGTAGTCCGTTGGACTCCCTTGTTCAAAAGTTAATTGCTACCCCTGCTGTAGCTGGAAAGGCAAGGAAAGCACATCTTCCTAAGTTCCTACATCCCACCTTCCAAGTGATTCACTATAAAGTGCCTTGCTCAAGGACTTGACCCCAGACCTTTCAAACGTTCTGTGCGTTAGCACTGCACCTTTCAACTACTTTGTTCAATACTTTGAGAGATCTTGGTAATTAAGCAAAGAACTAAAAAAAACCTCCGAAGTGATGAGGGCACGGACAGAGAGTTGAACTGTACTGTAAATAAATACAAAGGAACCAAACATGGGTTGAACAAGAGGGCACGATACCTATAGCATGTAACTGAAAGTAATCGTAATCTATTTGAACCACATCAGCACCTGATCCCATTTGTTTCCATCGGGTAACAAGTTTTTATCTCATCTGCCGAACATTAATTCTATTTGCTGTAATAGCAATTTACTAGGCAGTGTTACATTTTTGCACAAGATGAGAGTTAAGTGCTATCTTGCATCACCTTAATCATTAAAATCCATTGAGGAAACTATTACTGTATAAAATAGTAACCAATTAAAGAACATTGTAAATTAAAAAAAACAACAACAGTAGAGTCTAATGTGATGTTGACTGTTTGGCAAAATTATTACATGAATTAGTGCCTTGAGATTCACAAGATCTTTCAGAATACGATCTACATGCAGTGTGCCATACACAGATGTGTATGACCGACTGACCGTAACCTTGATTGCACTTGGATTATCTATAATTGTAGACGATATCTCTCTTGAGTGTACCCAAGAAGTGCTCCTCAAATACCAATGTTAATTTTTGATCGGGATTGTTGTTAGGTAGCTTTTCCCTATGCTAATGTTCCAAACAGCATTTAAAGAGTATGTAAAAAGAGAGCTTAACATAGTAACTGTCAGATTCTAAGGATCTTTGTGTGAGTCTTGAGTAGTGTGATGGTTCCAGACTGTATACCATGTCCTATTACTGTCGTATAAGAAGTGAGATGGCTAAACCTATTTGCAGATTAATATAGGCCCAGCAGATTCGCGGACTAAATGTCAAATGTTCAGCCCCTACGTACAGTAGTGCCGGCAGATGTGTAGTAGGTCTGAAATGGTACACCTTTGAGAAGCTATTTTCGTGGAAGTGGTGCTGCTGTGTGTATGGTCTCTCAGCTGTAGGCCTATAGGCAAGTTTTGATATTGGACAACTTTCCATCTGTATGTGTGTGTAGTGTGTACCAGCATGTATTTTTATCTTGGCCTTGTTTTCGTTTCCATTTTTGTAGCCTGTAGTAGTAGCTTAGTTAGTTTGCTATGAAGGACGCTCTAGCTAAGTAGTAGTATATCATGTAAGTGCAAATTTTAAACTGATACCAATTTGAATCTGTAGAAGGTCTATTCTTACTGTGTGTGCTGTATTTCTCCAGTTTCCCAACCACAACCGATGTCAATTTTTGTGAACCTGACATTTTCTCTTCTGTGAGCGCTTCTGCTGTTGATTGTTTAGCTGCGTTTTGAAAATCGAAAGTGTATTGATCGGGCTGGCCTGTGTATTTTTAGCTGTAGTGCATGGCATGAAGAAGCGACAAGTACAGTAGAGTCCAATTTCCTTTACACTTCAGAAACACATTGTGTGAGCGTAGGGGTGTTCAGTCTCGTAAATTCCAAGGAGAATACATCCCTGTGTGAAGGATTACCACTGTAGCCAGCCATAGTAGTTTGGCATTTTGCATTCTTACTGTGCTTGATAATATGGATCTGGTTTAGCTGGCTATATTTGAAATCCCTACCATCCAGGGGCAGCTATGTCCTTGAAGTTGCTATCCATGCTTACTGCTACTCCAGCCAGACGTTGCCTTCTGACATGAATGTAATAAACAACTATGGAGGTTGTGTTACACTTTGGAATTTGCCACACGTATTATTTTGATTTAGATGATATCTGGTTAAAGGTCAAGTCATCCCTGGTTAGGTCGTAAATGTTTGTTGTGCAAACGCTCAAGGCAAACCACTATTGGTTATACAAACGGAATCTTTTATTTGCTGATGGTTGAGTACTGTGTGTGCCACTTGATCATCTTGGTGATATGACTTGAGATAGCAGTGATGAATGTCATAGTGCCCTAATCAATCTTTTGATTTCTGAACGGTGACATTGCAGGCGTTTACATCGTATTGTTGGATGTTTGTTAATTAGATTTTTGCTTTTCTTTCAGCTTTTGTTCCTGAACCGTGTGTTGTTGTAATAAACTATCATAACCATGTCTCCCAAGATCGGAATCAATGGGTGAGTGTTGTATACGATAGTGATTGTAGCGTCGTTAGCTGTTATTGCTTATCGATCTTTGTATGGTGGATCAGAATCTATTTTTTGTGTTTTTCAATGTTCTGCTCGTTAATTTTTTGATGTGGATGGCTCGCATAATTTTTGGTCGTGTTTGTAGATTTGGCCGTATCGGCCGTCTGGTGCTGCGTGCCGCTGTTGAGAAGGGCGCCACCGTCGTTGCCATCAACGACCCATTCATCGACTTGAACTACATGGTAGGTTGCTGCCAAATGCGATATTTGACTCCTGTTTCACATCATTTTTATCCCATTTTGTCCTCATTGTATTGCGTAGAATGTGGCATGGCATGTGTTGAGGTCACAATTAAAAAAATCTTTGTTTGCCTTCACCCGACCCAGGCTGAAAAGTTTGGGTAGGTAGGTCGGCTTTTCTTTTTTTCTTTTTTGATTGCGGGGTCTTTTTACAAAATCAGCATGGTGTCTACATGCTCGGATGTGCTTGTGTGGAGATACCTTTTATGTTGAATGTTTCTTTTGCTTGGTACATGTAATGTATTGCCTACAGATTTATGTAATGTACAGTGATACAATTTGTTTAAAAAAAAAAGAAAGAAAAAAAGATCAATAAATTTTTTTTGAGTCTGCCCCTTTTTGGTGGGTCGGTCTGGGTGAGGGCAAACAAACAATATTTTTATTATAGCCTGAGTTTTCACGTTTTCCGATATTGCACCTTTGACAGGTCTACATGTTCAAGTACGACTCGACACACGGCAGGTTCAAGGGTGACGTCAAGGTTGAGGGAGGCAAGCTGATTGTGAACGGAATGTCCATCTCCGTCTTCCAGGAGATGAAGCCCACCGCCATTCCATGGGGAAAGGCCGGCGCAGAGTACGTCGTTGAGTCCACCGGTAAGTAGCAGCCAGCCTCGTGTTTACGGTGATGTGCTTCTCGTGGACTCGTGCTTGCTCTGTGGGGTTCATGCTACTTGTCCTGCAACCTAAGGAGAGTTTTGCTAACATTTGCATAACTTAACATAAATACTGCCCTAACTGCAACTCTGTACGTTTCTATCGATGTCAAGTTCAGCAATCTGAGTTTCCATGGGCACTAAAGACATGTCAAATACATATATCTAATAAATAAATAAAATAGTAAAAGATTATTTTATATAGATAATTGAATAAAATATGGTTTGGTAGCGATTGTGTAAGATCTCTGCGTAGGTGTGTAAGATCATGTTTAGTAGCTATTATATAAGGTGTTGCTTTCTTGTGTGCAGGTGTGTTCACAACCATTGAGAAGGCCAATGCCCACATCCAGGGCGGCGCCAAGAAGGTTGTCATATCCGCACCTTCTGCCGATGCACCCATGTTCGTGATGGGAGTGAACCATGAGGACTATAAGCCTTCCATGAACATTGTCAGGTAGGACACGAGAGCATTACACGATACTTGACCTTACTTGCAAGATATCCTCTCCCCCATGGTATTGTTGTTAGGTTAGGTTAGGTTAGTCTACTAGCGACCCAGTGTATTCCTAACTTGTGTGTCAAAATGTCAACTTTGCATCACAAAACAGCATTATTGGAGCGCCTTGCATCACAATCATTAGCAACAACTACTTGTCAATCACTCCATTCAGATAGGTCACATCAGGGAAAAAAATATAATTTATTTTTCAGGGGCTACTTTTCAAGCTCGCGTGCATGAAAATAGCACTCTAAAATTTGGTTTGCATTGAACTCTATGCAAATTTACGGGGGCTCTTTTTGCCATTTCCGGGGCTCTTTTTGGCATTTCGGGGGCTAAATCGCCCCGAGCCCCCGTGTATTTTTTTCACTGGGTCACATGTGACCAGTGTTGCTCTTTGCCTTTCACTCATACTTTGCATATTTATCAATTTGTGTTGTGTATATGGGGCATCTTTATTATTCCCATTTTTAGCTCGCCTTGACATCGTCAATATGAGCTATTGCCATGGGTCGTATGTCCGTTCGTCAACATTTGGCTACGGTCAACAATAACTCGGGGGAACTGTTTGACCCACATGTTTGAAATTGGGTATAGTTGTTACTGCTATGGGAGAGGTTTGAACGTCCTATTTTGGAGCACGCCAGTCGACGTACTTTCGAGCCACGGCAATTTTTTGGCAAAAGTGGAAATTGCCATTAGTCAGTTCAGGTTCAACGGGTTTTGCTCATTTTTGGTATGTGAATGAATAAGGGCTGGCCCTAAAACGTATTACAGGGGGTTTTGATATTAAATTTTTTTTTAATGCAAATTAGGTAGGTTTTGGCAATTATATAGCATATTATATAGACACGCAGATAAGTCTGTGGTGTCACACTCGTCTGGTTCGTTTTACAAGATTTTATTGACAATATCTTTAATGCAAAATTGGTATTTCCTCTCCACCTTGCCGATAAAACGTCTATATTAGAGTAAAGTTTTACAAAACATGTCGGAACGCAGCATAACCTATTTATTTCGAACGCCATCGCTAAGAAACATCAAAGCGGGTATAGCGCCATCTACTGTCACAAATTGTGATTCATTTTGGTATATAAATTATTGCGATATGCAGATGGCAACCGTGTGCTACCGCCTAGAAAAACTCATACGAAGTAAACACTTCCATGCAACCAATTAACCTTTGACAAAAGTTGTGTTATGGGCAGGGAAACACCATTGTCACGTGGAATAAGCGTATCCTCTCAATCTTACACGTTACACATCGGGAGCTCCGCTTTTAGGCAGTGCCTAAATCTGAATATTATAAAAATGTTACCGCCTTGCTAGCTCCAAGAAACCGTCTTGCTAGGGTTATTTTTTGGGGGGGTTGCGATTTTGTAGTACATATGTTACTAGAAAGTAGTTATGGAGGAATGCTAAGAACAATGAAGGAATGAATTAGAAGTCTAATTAATACCTTTAGTATAGTACCACTAAATACTGTTAAAACTGTGGTGGCTAAACTGCCCCCCCCCCCACTCGGTGCACTCATTTGTGCCCTTTTTGTGGTGACCTACAGTGTCATTGACACTTTCATTTACATTGTAGCAATGCTTCCTGCACAACCAACTGCTTGGCTCCCATTGCCAAGGTGGTCAATGACAACTTCGGCATGATTGAGGGTCTGATGACAACCATCCATGCCTACACTGCTACACAGAAAACCGTTGATGGCCCAAGTGCCAAGGTGAGTTGAAGCCTTCCTAAATCCTCCAGCGATGGCTCCGGATCTCACTTAATTATCTGTGTTAATTTGTTGTAGACCATTAGTATTTAATATTGTTTTTATATATGATGATCACTTAGTCCATTGGGGTTTGGTTTGTTTTCTTGAGGTCTTTTGTATAATTAGTCTTTGTAGTAGTTAAAAACTTATTATTAAAGGTTCATAACATTTACACTTCTTCAGCAATGGAGAGATGGTCGTGGCGCCCATGCTAACATTATCCCAGCATCCACTGGAGCTGCCAAGGCTGTCGGCAAGGTCATCCCAGCCCTGAACGGGTAAGTCTCTGAAAGCATTCTCATTTATGTTATTTTCTAGTTCATTGTGAGTGGTTTGATTTGCCATGGAAGGAGTGTTAATCCATTATTGTAATTAAGCTAGAAACATTGAGCACAGAGCCTGAGTAGCCTCTACAGGGTTAGTGATTAGTTATCAATGAATGAACTTATGGTGGTCTGGTAAGATTCTCCCAACTTCTGCTCCGTCTCAAAAAACGTGTGCATGGGTGTGCACATGCACAGTCGTGAGTATGTGTATATATATACATATATATACGTACATATCATGGTTTATCTCGTTATACTCTGTGGCGGACTTTACTTTTTTCTTCGGCACTAACACGACTCTCCAATACGTTCCATACAGGAAGCTGACCGGCATGGCTTTCCGTGTGCCCACACCCGACGTGTCAGTTGTTGACTTGACCTGCCGCCTGGAGAAGCCAGCCAGCTATGACGCGATCAAGAAGGCCGTCAAGGCTGCTGCCGACGGACCCATGAAGGGATACTTAGAGTACACTGAGGATGCTGTGAGTGGATGGGAACCACGGAAAATATTGCTTTTTTTCCACGGTCCTCGAGCTCTTTTTTCAAGTCTGGGGGAAATAGCTCTCGTCAAATTTTTTTACGGGAGCGATTTTGGAGGTTTGACTCGCTCATCGCTCCCGTGTATTTTTATACCCTGATGGGAACGAGTTTCGTGGTCAGGTTGGGGGTCCCATCTATTATAGAATGGATGCTCGTCTGTAATGGGAATTTCTGCGTTTCCTTTAAGGATACTCTCCACGTTGTGCACGGGTATTGCTCTAGTGAAGATTAAACGTTTAATTTGCGAATGAATCGACATCAATCACTTGTTTTATTTCATAGAGGCATATATCTCTATGCTCAAGCTCAAAAAATTTCATGAAATTTTCCAGCCACTATTATGTTACCACACAAAATTTGAATTTTTATTGTAAAAATGGTAATTTTGGATATTTCTAACTACCAGAAAGAAGAAGGATACAAAATTTTTTAGCCACATGTTCAACGCCAATATGGGACCAAATAGCACGTCAGGATTTTTTCTTTTATTGTCACTATTTTACCGAGAAAACTCGATCAAAGCCCTGCTCGAGAAAATTCAAGTTGATGTGTTAAATAGAAATTTTAGAACTAAAGGGCCATAACTAATAAAGTACGCCACTTATACCAATCCCGGACGCCGCTTTTACCACAATATGTTACCATTAAAACGAGTGTAAAAATTAAATTAATCGAGTTTGTAATCAAGAGAAATATCCATTTACTAACATCGGCCGTACTATGTCAGAAATCACGAACGGAGCAGAAATCAGGTTTTCTATTTTCACAATGGAGTGACGTCCTGTGTGCAAATGGGTGAACGTATGTGAGAAATCTATTGTTAGTACTTTACCTGCGACATACCCACGACGACACTGACACGCTAAATTGGTAAAATGTTCATGCACCTTGAGAAATTCTCCTGAGAAATTAGTCGAGTTACCATCACAGAACTAATATCACTAGTCACAAAGCTAATATGTCAACAAACGCGTGCGATGTACTGAGTAATAATGATGGGTGATGTAAGGTGTGTTGCATGGTGTTAGAACTATTTTGGGCAGTGGGATACTTGCTTGGATCATAGCACAGATGTACATGAATGTACATGTATTACATGTAATGCAGCTGTGCAGGGTTGACGATGTATGTTGGTTGTATCATGTCTCCGACATGACGTCAGAAGCTGCTTACCACACATGTACGCGAGCAAGCAAAAACGCTCTGACAGTTCACATGTACCGTTATATGGAGAAATTAGCATGTACACAGGTGGCACATAGTGTTAGCCATCGAATAAAGTTGAAAACGAAAAATCGATGAAATTTCATGCACAACGTGGAGAGTATCCTTAAGTGGCAGTTATAATGTGAAACCATCGTTATAGAACTGACACCTGTCTATGTATGAAACTTTTTGGGGGTTTCTCACGAGTGACCCCCTCCCACACGAGTGACACACACAGATTATGCTCTTGTACTAAACTAAAGATAGGTGGTGCAATGTGCTGGTGTAGCACCTGTACAAGGAAATGTATACAGACAATTTCAAAGTAGGTACCTAACTGGCCTAAAGTCTGTGCTTACATTACCTCATCTTACTTTATGTTTGCCGGTTTCAGGTTGTGTCATCTGACTTCATCAGCAGCCAATCTAGCAGCGTGTTTGATGCCGGAGCAGGCATTGCCCTGAACGAGCACTTCGTCAAGCTCGTTGCCTGGTACGTAGTCGTCGAGTCGACAAACAAGTTAACTGTTGTTCTAAGTCTTGGTGTGCCTGCGTGGCATTCAGGATGTTTTCTTGAACGTTGCTGTAGTTTTATCAATGTTCTATTTAAGGACATTTAGTTTAACGGTGCTCTTTTTCAAGGCCATTGGGAAGCTAAGGTTTGGGGTGAATTCTCGTGTTGCTGTATTTTTAACGTTGTTATTTGGAAAGATACCGCGGTAGTTTTAAGTGTTCCTGCCAAGGTCGTTATTGTAGTTTGGCTTTATTCTGATCAAGAACTAGTGTAGCCAAGAGTTACATGCTTGAATCGCTGTTGATTTAATAGGAGTTTCGACAATGACATTAAAACCCAAATGGAAATTTTTCGTGTCTGTTGTTTTAATGGTTTTGCTGTCAAGAACATTAGAAGGCTGGAGTTTAATTTCTCGTGTTGCCGTAGTTTTAATACACGTACGTATACAGCCGAGCTGGAACTTCATTGTGATTTAAACTTGGGTGTTTTGCAGGTATGACAACGAGTTTGCCTACAGCTGCCGTGTCATTGATCTGATCAACCACATGGCGACCAAGTAAATGCGCTCGTCAGCGCTGATGAGGAAATCTGTTCTATGGACGCTGATGATACTTCCCTTCACCTTAGCACTACTGCTTTGTGGCCGGCGCACTCATTATCCCATTCGCTCTGGGTTTTAGCTTTCATTCCGATTGTTCTCAAACAGATTTCCGGGTGTTCTTGTTGAAAGTAGCATTTATTGTTATATAGGAGTGGTTCTGTTTGTATCGCTTGATACGTGTAAATGCAAGTTCCGTTCAGCTGAATTATAATGAATAGATGTCACCGAAAATGAAGACACTTGTGTAGCTGTTACTTGTTTAGTCCTATTTGGCGATCTATGTGGTCTTTGGCTTTAACGGAGAAAAAGAGGTGTAATTAAATATTCTAATATTTGCTGCTAGTCACTGGAGCCCGGTGTCCAATATGTAACTGTTAAAGGCTTAGGATAGTTGATATATATCACTGTATTCTAAATTGTTAACATGTTCACCTCTGTGTGCTGAATAAACAATCTGAATTTATTCGGTTAGCCTAAAATACATGTTTTTGTTATTTTGCGCTGTTTTCATTGCAAACGAAATCTCACTGATAAGACCATGGAATGTAAGTCTGTATTATGTTGAATATTGAGCAATTGCAAATTATTTATGTAAAAATAGTGGGCTGGCATTTTAACCAGATGTATGCTAGAAAGCATAAACAATAAAACTTGCACGTAGACTGATTGCGCTATGTGAGTAGGAAAGTCTGTATGTGTTTTATGTACACTATCAAATGTGTACAGTAATATGCATGTTTGAACCACAGGCACTTGAAACGTCTCAATAAAAAAAATCATGGCAAATAAGCACGAAATGTATTTACTACCAACGTTTCTTTACTCCCTTTCGCCTATTATAGCCGATAACTTTTTGTAAATGCCGTTCATATGCTCCTCTACAACACGAGTACTGTACACCGCACGCACGCACGCACAGACAAGGTTAGAGGCTCTCGCAAGACGTGCGTAGATACAATCTACAGCGCGTCAGTAATGTAGAAAGTCTAATTTAAGAATCTATCGGATTTCACTTCTAAAATAATACTTGCCTGGACTAGACCTGCTAGGGTAATTCATTATCTAGCTAGCTATAGATAGGGGTACTAGTTACTAAGTTATAGTCATTTATTTCATTTATTGTGTATAATTGCTTTAATCGATTTCTATTGCATGAGCATTCAGCAAACTGTTACTATTAAGTGAGTGTAGTAAACGTCTTTCTGCTTGTTGCATTTTCTTTTTCAACTTTTGTTCTTTATTCCTGAATGTTAACTCTTCACACACTATAAATAGTAAACTGCTGCAGCACGTTTACATACGGCATTTGTTTTAATTTGTCCACTTAAAACTGCACACTTCAACCCTAACTCTAACTGTCTGGGGCCGATTAGTGTACATCACTCCAACTATACATTTCCCTGTATACACGGCGAAGTGAACTCTCCATCACCTGACCCTCCCGCTTAACCTCCTCCACCTCTCCCCTCCTCCTCCACCACCTCTTCCGCTCCACCTCGACTCCTACTGTATTATCACTGTTCACTCATGATAAAAACAACAGGTGAGTAATTGTCTGGTGGTAATTGATCCGGGCGGGGGGGGTAATTGCCAGGGGGTATTTGTCTAGAACGCAAATAACATACCTTCAGAATCTACCACATGTATGCATGCACAGTTGTTTGGCATAGGGTGGTTGTTAGTAATCAACTATTGAGCAACACCAACGCAGCCAACATTGTGTCATTACAAGAAGCCTTTAATTTCAGACTAGTAAAATTGTGACTAATATACACAATGAATACACATGATTACATGGAATGCATCGAACTAAATACACGTTATAATATGCTGATAGTATGACAGTTAGATAGTTAGACTGGATAGTTTGACAGTAAACCGAACAAACATAAACGCAAATTCAATAGAAACATGAACAATATGCTCCGGAACAGTGTGTATTATTGATTTTGTTACTATTTTAACAGGCTATGATACGTGTAACTAATAGTAACAGTAATAGTATAATTTTCATCCTATATGTATGTTGCCATGACACATGCCTCTCACATAACGAAACCGGTAGAGTCATAGCTGCTAGCAGAAAACTCACAGTAAAGAAATATATACTTATCCACTTTCTTGATAGTGAGGAAAGATCTCAAGTGTGTAGAAAACAATCAAATAAGACGAATTAAATGTCGTACTGTGCAGCCATCGTTTGGAATTATATTACAAGTATTGCTTCATATAGACTGGAGTTTTGTCGGCAATGATGAACATGTGTACTGCACGGTACGTTGGTACATTTATCTGTTACGGTTGCTCTTGCTGCACCTGATGCTCCTGCTTAGTCTCTGCGTTGACGATCGTGACAAAGTCCGGCTTCAGACTGGGCGCCAAACAAGGAATCGTCGACATCAGGCTTTGGAAGCCAACTCCTTTGCAAGTGCCAGCGTGTACGACCCTGCAACAACAATTACAAACCATTAGATTAGTCGTTATATAACATTAAAGCCAGGATTCCACATTTTCAACACGCCGGTGTTGCTCTGGCATATCACACTGATTCTATGCATGGTTAAAGCCGCAATATGCCATCCAAACGCTAATTTTCCAGTACTAGACTGCAAAACTTGTGTCATACATAATCACA
>NW_014578137.1:53235-58695 GCF_000485595.1 Priapulus caudatus
CTACCTTATGACAAAATAAACTCAAGTTCCTCCCATTTCACTGCGCGTTTGCTTAAAACCCACAAGAAAGAGGTGCGAAATCTTGCAATCTGGCGCCAACGCCAAATTGTTTGCCAAACAATTTAGCACCGAATCAGTTAGGTGACGTCACATGTTGCTACGGGTTGCACCCGCTGTACGGTTGCTTGGCAGAGCAACGCGAACATGTCAACAACATCGAAGAATTTGAACAACATTGGAGGTATTTTCAAATACCTTTTATAAGACAATGCACAGTGAAATGGGAGGAACTAGTTTCTTTTGTCATAAGGTAGTATGATTATGCATGACACGAAGTATTTGCTAGTCTAGTACTGGAGAAATTGGTGTTTGGATGCGCATATTGCGGCTTTAAGCTATAATCATACTGAAGAAGAAGTTTTTGGGTGCATAAACATATGCAACTTGATGTAGGCAAAAACACAGAGAAAAGAGCATGTGTGTAAAACTTATGGAATCCTGCAACACAATATAAGCACTAGCTGTTTAAAAGTCAAGGGTATAGCAACTGAACACGAGCAGAGCTGCTCCCAAACTTGGTGGTGTTAGCATACGAAAGGTCAAGCCTCCAATACATATGCTTCGCCTATTTTCATACCTTCGCCTGCATTAGAAGCATATTAACAGCTGCTGTTGTTATCAATGCAGGGCAAATTTTTGTAGTAAGTCCACACCTACATGCATGGTTATAGCTACTGAGCTAACAGAAAGATAGAGCGAAACCATTTAATTACCATATAACATTTTCAAGTAAATATCACACAGCACTACAGAATGAGCCTGCATGTTTTGAAACAAGTAACATGAATATATTTTGCATTGAGAAGATGCTAGCTTCTATGTACCTCCATAAATAATTCTCGTCTTCGCTGAGACATCATTGCTGACATTCTTGGCAAGCCACTTTCGCAGCTGGTTATGTACCTCCTGGGCCTAAAACACAACACAATGCTGCTTCAGACAAACAGCTTCCATATCAGAACCATCGATATATATGGATTCCTGTTTGCCACAACTATTTACAAATATCAATGTGATGGAAACTGAAATTTGAAGCGACCCTTATTAAAAAGCATCATCACATTATTACTGCGCACAAGATATTTAATAAAGGTTGCCTTATATAAATTTGTTGCTTTTCACAATGGCAACTACCTAATAAGGTAGAGTTTGAAAGAAGCCTTAGAAAGTATTACTGACATGAAAAACTTCTTTTTGTTAAGACACGTACATTATCTGATGTTGCCTTGACGATCCTTGCCAGCTACTATAGCTGTCTTAGCCAACTGTACCCCATATTTGCTACATATGCTACATACAAATAAGCAACAGTGCAACGATATATGCTATCACAGAAATGAAGCTATGTGGAACGATTAGGCAAGCGAAATTGCAACATCTGCACCAACTGTAGATTATTGATAGTTCAAAATGAACAGACAACGCACCTGGTCAGGGGTGGCCGAGACTCCAGTGCCGATGGCCCATACAGGTTCGTAGGCAATCACTACTTTTGACCAGTCCTTCACCTTAGCTAAATGTGATAAAAACACATGATATATTGACACATCATAATATACAGAACACTTACCCAATGGAACCAGTAAATAATTTTCTTATGAAATCTGTAGTTTTATCCTGGTGACCACAAAACTGTGCGATACTGACGCACGCACGCACGCACGCACGCACGCACGCACGCACGCACGCACGCACGCACGCACGCACACACGCACACACACACACAATCTGAGATGCCTAGAACATATATGTAGTGAAGAATGATGAATGAGCTTACCAGCGATGACTTTCATCTGGTGGTAGACAACTTCTTCGGTCTTGTTAGCTTGGCGTTCATCCAGCTTCTCACCGATGCAGGCGATAACAGACAGCCCCTCAGCAAGCGCATGCTCCACCTTCTCACCGATGAGCTGTAGCAAAGAGCCAAGACACACATACACACACATATATAATCAAGAGCTAATAATACTTAGAGTGTACGGAAAAACGGGAAAATAGTGCTATTTCACAACAACATTATTCCACTTTGACTGCGAGTCTAGAATAATTTTATGGTATTGCATTAAGCAGAATTCTTTGCTCTCTAAAACAAGACCAACCGCTTGTCAATACGATACTCCTAGGCTGAGGTATTGGCTCCTAAACCTCCCCTCCCACATGCCTCATGCCGCCTCGCATCCAGCTTATTCAGCAACCTAAACGCCCCTAAGCATTTTGGCTATCGATTTCCGTCACCGCTTGGAGCACTGATAATTGATGTCACATGCCCAAATTTGGTACTCTTACTACACCATATAGTAACTGAGCTGTGTTGTAGAGACTTAATTTAGAAAACATTGCCGGGGTTCCGGGCTCCATCACTGACGGGCACTTAGCCGCTGTAGAAAGATCAATGGGAGATAACAAAGGCGATGCCCCGAAAGTCACCTATGTAACCGAACGCCAATCATCATGACAAGTTAGCGGAAAGATCCGAACTCATCGAAGCAACCTACGTTTAGGTCGGGCTGAATAAGTGATCCCTCTCGAGTCCCGTGTTGTGAGGCATGTGGGGAGGAGGATTTAGGAGCCAATATCTCAGGCCTAGGAGTATCGTAATGACAAGCGGTTGGTCTGTTTTTAGAGAACAATAGAATTGCTTAATGCAATACCATAAAAATTATGGTTCGTGAGACCTGCGAGGGCAAAGTGAGAATTATCATGTCGGGTGTAAATAACACTATTTGTCCGTTAATACTTCCGATTGGACACTCTAGCTTTCATTATAGGCTCTGATAATACATTATATATATATTATATTATCAGGACGTGAAATTAGCAGGTCCCCACCGGCATATGCCGGGCAAATTATTTGGGTAGCGGCGGTACAAAAGAGGCAAAACCGCGCCTCCGATGGCCGGTGGTTTCAGCCGTGTAGCGAGTGTCGCGAATACCTGACATTTGTTTAAGCATAATATACATCTCCTATAGCTACCTAAGGATGTACAACATCATGAGCTTATCAAATATTTAGCGAATATTATCGAAATCTAGGATGATAGAAGCGTGAAAATATGACATTGATTCAAACAAATTTGTGATGGGCTGATAATAATTTCTAACATCGAGAAGATGCGCAGGTATACAAGCTCTCTTTGGGTCTCCGGAGATGCAGCGCTAAAAGCAATTTGACTGACGAATTTCAGCATATTTACTGCCACACTTGTTAGTATTCACAGATTATACACACACACAGTGTTCTTCCTACGACATTTTTCAAAAAACCCATGACAGTGCTTTAAGACTCGCGTTGGCTAATTGGCGTCTCAACCTAGTGCGTGTTGCAAGCAGGCTAATTTTGTCGGCTGAACTCAAGATAGTTCAAAGACGTATACATCAAGCGCGCTAGAAAACACAGCATCGACTTGCCGCTATAGGATTGTTCGAAAACAGAACAACTGGAAATTTTTGCATCTGTCGCAGGATTCTATGGGAATCCACAAATATTTAACTTCCAGCCTTTGAAGCCGAATGTTCATAAACATATTGTGTACATCTCGTACTGCCTTCACACAGACACCCATGCATGCCGATCTTCTCAGTTTTACTGATTTCTACTGTAGCAACTGTGAGTATAGCGCCGTTAAAGCTCGATTGCCATCCCTAGAAAGAATTTGGGTTGCTCAAGGCCACCCTTACTTTTTAAGGACAAATACTCATGCAACGTGAGTTTATGGGAATGTGTCGACCATGGAGGCCACAGTGGGCGTAGTGTAAGGCGGGGTTAGTGGGGAGGTGTGGCCAAAATTAGGGGGCAAATGCGCAACCCCCTGTTGCATCCAAAAGGTAAATTATAAAAATATAAAAAATAAAGAAGTGTGTATCTGAACTAACAAGTGACCGCTGTAAAGTGACAGGGCTCATCTCGGTGGGCTGGGTGTTTGCCTGATAATATCATTTGTGCATAGCAGACGTCCTATACATACGTTCATTTCTAACCAAAAACAACATTTCAAACTAGTGTAATAAAATGTCGATAGATGGCGGTCACCCAGCGCTATCAAAAGGCATTCGTTACGATTTCGCAATACAGGTCAGCCAAAGCATTGGCAGGCAATGGCAAGCTGTCAGCTTTTGCACCACAGTGTCGAACGACAGAGCTTGCCACAAAAATCAAGGAGCGTAATAATTACCATATTTGTTGTTAATATCATAACGTTGCGTATCTTAGGGTTGTACCACTGGTGATAAGGATAATTAAACACACATTGCGAGAAATCTGGTCGCTCCGTTTGACAAACTAGCTCGCATACAATGCGTTGATACAACCAGCAGCAGCTCATGCAAGATTACAATTTACTAGCAAACGTAGATATATCCTCTAATACTAATTCTCCGTTTCTGAAGTTACAAGGTAGGCCGAGTGATTTAGTGGACGAATATATAAGTCTCACTAGAACGTTGACACACACTCTGGTCTATAATTGGTGTGCCAAAATTTGATGGAGAGGAAATGAAGTCTGCCGCGGAAATCCAGCTGAGTACTATCTCCATAAATGGGAAGGTATTAATTGTATGCTCCTATTCTCGCTGTATTCAACTATTCATATAGTGGTTGAACACTACAGAATCTCATATATTAGTCATCTCATATTCTACAGATAAAGCATTGATTTCAAGTAAGCTCTCTGGAGTGGTATGGAATTTCACTGTAAATATCGAGGTGAGCTTTCAACAACCCACAGGTACTCGCCAATGCATTTGAAGAACAAATCAATGTATTAACTCTCCTCTGAGGTAAAAAGGTTTATCCGACACTTACTCTTCGCATTGTTCAGCGAAAAGTACATTAACGATCTTTCAATAAAGCATAAAAATTGCTAGGGCACCGCCTGAAAACAAAAAAAAGTTTGTTTACAATCGCCTTCCTATCCAGACCACCCGATGTCCTCAGGAAAAATGCTCAAAATCTATGCCCTGTTTGCTCCTCAATCTCGCACCACTTTTGACCTGTGATCCTTCACATTTTTGGTACAAAGTGATGCTTTCCTACCATGTATGCGATACCCGCTCATCACACAGCCTAAGGTCGAGCCATTTAGTTTGTGCTGCCCGCAAGTCTGCCAGTTTCCTCCCATATATACCTTAAGCATTTACAGGCAGGGAATGTTTCCGCTTCTTTTTACACCTCTTGACCTTTATGACCCCCTAGCTTGCGAGTCATCCAGATCTCGTGTTTTTAGAGACACACGACGCACCACCAGACCAGTGCCGTCACAGGAAGAGATATCCGTGACGTACGTCGTTGTTATGCGGTATAAGATTTTGTGCCCCCAACTGTTACGACGGGACGCTTAAGTGCCGTACTTATTAGTTACACGGTGCCTCATTTATTTTCACGCGCTAAAAACGGACGGACAG
>NW_014578137.1:58720-62013 GCF_000485595.1 Priapulus caudatus
CACTTAAAACTGCACACTTCAACCCTAACTCTAAAACTGTCTGGGGCCGATTAGTGTACATCACTCCAACTATACATTTCCCTGTATACACGGCGAAGTGAACTTCGTGGCTAAGAGTACAAATAAACGGTATCAGGACAAATACTCCCCGGACATTTAGAGGAGGAGTTAGAGGACGACGGAGAAGGTAGTGAAGGAGGAGGGGGAGGTAGAGGAGGTGCAGGTGGTGGTTAAGGGAGGAGGAAGAGGAGGGGGGAGAATGTGATGGAGAAGGAGAGGAGGAGGTAGAGGCACCCTCCTCTCCCTCTTCCCTCCTCCACCACCTGGCCCTCCGCTACCTCCTCCACCTTCTCCTCCTCCACCACCTTCTTCCCTCCTCCTCGACCTCCTACCTGTATTATCACTGTTCAACAATGAATAATAAACAACAAGTGAGTAATTGTCTGGGGGGTAATTGTCCGGGGGGAGGGTGAATGGCATGGGGGGGGGTAATTGCCCAGGGGGTATTTGTCCTAGAACCAAATAAACATACCTTCAGAATCTACCCCACATGTATGCATGCACAGTTGGTTTTGGCAAGGGTGGTTGTTAGTGATCAACTATTGAGCAACACCAACGCAGCAACATTGTGTCATTACCAAGAAGCCTTTAATTTCCAGACTAGTAAAATTGTGACTAATATACACAATGAATACACATGATTACATGGAATGCATCGAGACTAAATACAGCGTTATAATATCGCTGATAGTATGACAGTTAGATAGTTAGACTTAGATAGTTTGACAGTAAACCGAACAAAACATAAAACGGCAAATTCAATAGAGAACATGAACAATATGCTCTGGTACAGTGTGGGTATTATTGATTTTTTACTAGTTTTAACAGGCTATGATACGTGTAAGCTAATAGTAATAGTAATAGTATAATTTTCATCCTATTATGTATGTTGCCAATGACACATGCCTCTCACATAACGAACCGGTCAGAGTCATAGCTGCTAGCAGAGAAACTCACAGTAACAGAAATATATACTTATCCACTTTCTTGATAGTGAGGAAAGATCTCAAGTGTGTAGAAAACAATCAAAATAAAGACGAATTAAAGTCGGTACTGTGCAGCCATGCGGTTTGGAGATTATATTACAAGTATTGCTTCATATAGACTGGAGTTTTGTCGGCAATGATGAACATGTGTACTGCACGTACGTGGGTACATTTATCTGTTACGGTGTGCTTTGCTGCACCTGATGCTCCTGCTTAGTCTGCTGCGTTGACGATCGTGACAAAGTCCGGCTTCAGACTGGCGCCACCAACAAGGAATCCGTCGACATCAGGCTTGGAAGCCAACTCTTTGCAAGTGCCAGCGGTGACCGACCCTGCAACAACAATTACAACCATTAGATTAGTCGTTATATAACCATTAAAGCCAGGATTCCACATTTTCAACACGCCGGTGTTGCTCTGCACATCCACACTGATTCTATGCATGGTTAAAGCCGCAATATGCGCATCCAAACGCTAATTTCTCCAGTACTAGACTAGCAAATACTTCGTGTCATACATAATCACACTACCTTATGACAAAATAAACTCTAGTTCCTCCCATTTCACTGCGCGTAACCGTTTGCTTAAAACCCACAAGAAAGAGGTGCGAAATCTTGCAATCTGGCGCCAACGCCGAATTGTTTGCCAAACAATTTAGCCCCGAATCGGTTAGGTGACGTCACATGTTGCTACGGGTTGCACCCGCTGTACGGTTGCTTGGCAGAGCAACGCGAACGTGTCAACAACATCGGAGAATTTGAACAACATTGGAGGTATTTTCAAATACCTTTTATAAGACAACGTGCAGTGAAATGGGAGAAACTATGACCAGCTTAGTTTCTGATGCTGGTACACTCTCATAATACATTTAAAGGAAGTTTTATGTTAGGGAACTAGCCAACTGTCAACTTGCAAAAATATCAATTAGGGAAACAGTGCAGGAAAGATTATATATATATATACAATTCTAAAAGTCTCAATTAAGTGCCAGCAATATGGGTCCATATATTTTAGCGGTGCAGTGTGAACTTCCATTTACCTTAAACACACACTGCAGGCCATATAATTATATACAGGGTGCGAAACTAACGGGAGTCCAGAGTCAAATACTCCCTAATTTATTTTCAGACTCCCTGATTTGACATATGCAGGAGTCCGTGTGACTCCCTGAAAATTCTGCTATATGCACTAATACTGACTAACTAGTTCGTTCCACAGCATGGCCTCGCGGAATTATCGTATTTCACCAGCAAATGTCCCCAAGAAAATTTAGCAGACGTGCACCGCAAATGTCCTGCAATGTCCAACGCGTTATTGTTAATAGGGGTGAGTATTGCGACCAAAAACCGTATTGCAATATATGTGCCAATACGACAAAAACCGTATTGCATATTTCCAATACGTATTGGGAAGTGTATTACCATGTACTGATATAGTAACAATTTGATGGTTATTAAATATCATCATATATTGATATTATATGACATGATTATTTCTCATGTTTTTCTTGAGAAACAGAAGCCCACGGCAATGTTTCCGCTGACAGTGCCAGCCTCTGTGCCGTAACAATGTCACCAGCTGCCTACTTGATACCCTTCTCAATAGGCACTGACGTAGCTGGGGATACACAATACCCCTCTGCGCATAATTTGGCTATACTGGATACTGAAACTGAAACTTGAAACTGAAACTGAAACAGTGGGTGTCGCTTTGACAGTTGTATCGGCGCCGCGCCGGGCACTCACGGTGAGCATAGGCTATTATATAGACTCCCTAGTTGCCCTGCGCTCTGTTCCTCGGCGCACCCGCTGCGCCCACCTGCCCCGCAGTAGTTACCGCCGCAGTGCTCCATGCGTGGGCGTTACCAGTACATACTGTATGCGCGTGACACGCACTTGTGCTTTCGCTAATATATACCACGCGCAGTGCATTTAAATTTTTTTTTCGATGCCCATTAACCAATAATAGACATAAACGGCAAGTGGCACGGAATTTATTTTTTTGTATTACCACCGTATCGTAAATACTCGATATTCGGAAGTATCGCGATTATATCGAGTTTTTCAAATATATTCCAATATACGACGTACACCGGTTATATCGTTACACCCCTAATTGTTAATATCCTTTAGTTTTGAACTTCAGACTGCAGATTCCCTCATTTTTGCTGCGGTTGGACCCTACTTAATAAGTCAATTTCTACCCCTGTATATATTATATATATATATATATATATATATACTGCCA
>NW_014578137.1:62345-71996 GCF_000485595.1 Priapulus caudatus
GTTCTTTGTTTGTCATAAGGTAGATCTGAGGTATATGCATGACACCGATGCAGTATGGTTGACTAGTCTTCAGTATAGGAGACCAATGTTGGAGGCGTGTTGGCGATGGCGCATATTGCGGAATTTTAACGCTAAATAATCATACTGCACTGAAGAATTCCTCTCGATCCGTGCAATCCACAAATACTCACTGCAACTTGGGATTGTAGGCAAAACACAGAGAAAAAGCATGTGTAGCTAAACGTGTATGGAATCTGCAAAACCCAATATAAGCACTAGCTGCGATTATAAAAGTCAAGGGTCATAGAGGGGCTGACACGGGAGCAGGAGATGGCTGCCCAGAACTTGGTGGTGTGTTGAGAGCTATTTTTGTCACATCTGCTTAGAGTTAGCATACGAAAGGTCAAGCCTCCAGTACATATTGCGTTCGCCCTATTTGCATAGCCTTCGGCCGTGCGTATGTAGTATTGAGGCATGGTTAACAGCTGCTGGTTGTTGATCATGCAGCGGCACATTTCCTGGTAGTAAGTGCACATACATGCATGGAGTTATAGTACTGGAGCTACAGGCAAGATTAGAGCGAAACCATTTATTAATAGTATAACTGTTCAGAGGAAAGTATGCACACAGCACTACGACATGCGCATGCATGTTTGAACAAGTAACATGAATATATTTCGTGCATTGAGGAAGATGCTGAGCTTCCTCATCTCTACCAGAACCAGAAAGGGAAGCCACACGTTTAGTATGTACCTCCATAAATAGATTCTCGTCTTCGCTGAGGACGTCATTGTACATTCCTTGGCAAGCACTTTCGCGCAGCTCGGTGGTTATGTAACCTGCGGGGGGAATGCGGCCTAAAACACCAAGCACATGCTCCTCTCAGTCGCAACAGCCTCAGCGCGCATATCGAAACCAGCCTGCCGAGCCTGTATATGTGATCTATATGTCTTCTATGTGTGCCATATGTGATCTATTCATAGCCAAGAGAGCGTTGATGTTCAGTTCTATTTGTGTTTCAGGCCTTGTCTGCTCAGGATTACTTCTGTACCAAAAAATGGAAACCACTATAAAAACACTCCAAAATCACATACCTAATCTCGCCTGTGAACGCTCCACTAGCTTTCTTGTAGCAATTTTCTGCTGCAACGCCAACATTTTGGGGCATGTTCTGCCTTACATATGACAGGTATATTGCTGGTGGACTCACGACCACATCTGCAAAAACAATAACCGAGTAAATTCTATGGCCTGTAAATCATCAACATAACCATCCTTAAATTGTTTATTTGTTGACGCAGGACTAAATTAATACCTCACGAAGAGGGGTGGGTCCTGCGTGGTAAATAAGACTCCAACAATATACATGCATTGTCTTTTGACCGAATTTTGGCATACCGATTAAAACCTCCATCATAAATGCGGATCATATTGTAACAAGATTGTAAGATATGACCCCTTATACATCCAGGAGCCTGTCTCTAAAACAAAATTAATCACAAGATTATTCTTAACATAAACCTTTTCTAATAGACCAACCCTCTGTACACTGTGTATGGGAAATTCATAACTTTACCATGTTTTAACATAACAGTCTAAGATGCAGTCTAACATGCAGTCTAACATGCAGTCTAACAGTCTAACATGCAGTCTAAGAACAAAAATTAATGTTTAGCCTAATGTCAAGCTTTTAGTCGACCAATTTAATTCCCGACAATGAACCCTAGACCTATAGCAAAGTATGAGAGACGCTAGCAGGCCACAGACTTGTTCATGGAATTGAAGGTCATACACAAAGAATGGGAGCAGCCATTAAAAGTTATTATAGTTGAGTGTGGTTTGGAGAGCAATAGAGTTTTAGTCAATCAAGATCCCAACACAATGCATGGTCATTACCAGTGATAGCATATACTTATTGTAATGTATGTTAATGAATGACTGTATTATTAGTGTTTATGTACTGTGCTATTGCCAATTAAGAAGTTTGCTTGCAATGGTTAATGACATATGGGAATTGGGAAGGTTACCTGCAATATATGTACCAAACCTGCCGTAGTCCTAAATGCTTCAAGACCATTGATATTCGCCGAGTGCGTGTCAGAAAATACTTTGATGTTCTGCCCGATTCCCTTACATAGCATTGTAAAGTGTACTTGGAAAGCAGTATTGAATGACAAATACATTAATTGTTTCTACAGGAATTCTTATTATTATTCCTTTTCTGCTACTTCTTTGTCGCATGTCTTCCCCTTGATGATGATTATAGAAGCAATTTGTAATTTTGCATGATGCTTAAGTTGTTTAAGTTTATATTGAACTTAATTAAGTTGCCCACTGGGTTTGTTAAAAAATCCTTGTATCTGCTGATATTGAAAGTGATAAAATAAACTCTCGATCTCTCTCTCTCTCTCTCACTGGAGAAAGCACAGCATGCAATTTGAGGTCAATAAGTACACTGGTAAACGGGTCACTTAAAATACAATTATCACTCATGACCCCTGCAAACACAATGTTAACACTGCACAACGCTACAACACAATGTATATAGTGCAAGAATACGTTCAATTTCATGTACACACCTTGACCTAAACCAAAACCCAAAACTACGATTAATCCATACAGTCAACAGGAGCCGAGCCACCTTGCAAATGCAATGCATTAGCTGTTTGCTACAGATGGCCACGAATCTGTACGAATTCTGTCTCAGACATCGTGACGTGCCTCAAAGAGAGCCTCCGTAGACCAGTGGTTAGGCCTCGTACACTGTCCACAGAAGGCTGTGAGTTCAAACCCCGGCCGGGGCAGTCAATTTTCTCAAGGTGTAAAAACCTGGCTCTCAACATTGGAGACTGTGAATCTCCCGTGGCTCGATCGGATGACCACTTAAAATGGCAGTCCCGTCTCCAGTAATAGTAAGGCCAATGGGGATGTAAAAGAACCACTGAGGGTGCAAAAAAAACTCTGGCTGTACATGTGACCACCATCAGTGCCTTTCGGCTAAAAAGGCTAAACTACCTCAGTACCTGGCTTTACCCAAGCTAGGTCACACGCCATGGCTATAGCTATAGCCCGTTGCCTCGATGCCAAATTTGGATGGGGCCCAACGGGTTCAAGAATAGATAACATGGGTCACAAGTCAATAAAACATATGTCATTTACATCAATATAAATATAATATTATATCAATATAATAGGTTAGGGTTAGGGTTAGGGTTAGGCACATTGGTTTTATTTGGGACCCATGTTCTCTATCCTTGGGCCCTGCAACGTACTACAACAGAAACAGAAACAGAAACAGAAACAGAGCCAGTATCGACAAGGGAAGATGGTGGGAGCGTACGTACTATTAATTCGATTCCACGAGCGAGAAACAATGGCATGAAGTAACTGAGCTTGAAATCTACTCTAACTAATAAAAACAATAAGTATAATACTAATAGTAATAGCTCGTAGAACAGAATTAACGTCACGCCTAGGATAGGGAACAATTAAGCTCTATCACTGACTATCAGTCTATGCCGGTGGAATAGTCTAGAGAATGTAAACCGAGTGACTCACCTGTGTTTGCAGACAATGATCCTGCTTTCATGAATGCAACAATACCATCGATAGATTTCTTGCTACCATTCATCTTCCAGTTACCACCTACGAAAAATTTTCTGCCTGACATGTTGTTATTTTAATATAAGGGAGAAACCAAGGAGACGAGAGACGACGAAATCCAAGAAGACGACTTTCAACAGCGAACGCAGCGAGAGTGTGAGGGATCACTACGCTACCTAGCGACGTTTATTGTTAACAAAAATGGAAAAAAGCAGAGACGTATTAACAAGAGAACAGGTCACTATGACATAAAATTATGATCTACTCGCTAATCTCATATGCTAATCTGTAATATTTACATAATCGTTTATGATGTTATCAAACTGCAGCGTCATGCTTCTAGTAATTTCTCGAATTTGATGTGAAACAGCACGTAGATTATGCCAGATGGCATTAAAAACTTGAACAGTTACTGAGTTAGTTACTCAGATTCTGCAGTGTGTGAAAATGCCTTTAGCTTTACACATGTTGGCAATGGCAAGGATAATTCGTGGTTGTGGTAGTAGAAGACTGTCAATAGTTATTAGAAATAGTTGTACTAGTACTACTAGCAGGAGCGTCAGCGGCCTTTGGGACAGAAAGTCTACTTCTTTACCCGTTGGCCTCGCTACTAGTAGCAGTTTGACGAGGAATTTCCTGCATACTACGTTTCCAAATCATGAGGAAGACGAGGGAATATATGGTACCGGTAATCTGGACATGGAGCATATTGCTGTCCCTCGTGTCTTTAAAGGCAACGAGAGCGACTTTCCGTGCTTGTTGACGAAGTGAGTGAAAGTGCTTAGTCATGCTATGCATGTGTGCAATCCTAGTTATGTTACCCAGCCCTTATTTTCCCAAATGTACTAAACATCGTCCTATCCAATCACCGTCCTGGACATCATCTCTATCCTTGAGCCAAAAGGACTACGCGGCCAGGTGGAGAAGGAAGACTGAGAGGATGCAGAACAGGAAGCTAGGGAGTATAGATCTATAAGGTGAAACAGGGGGGGGTGTATACAGGAATACTATTACTACTACAAGGATGAAAGCAGTAGGTGTATGGGATTAAGAAGGAAAGACCCAATCCTAGTTTAGCACCCTGGATTAGTTTAGTTCTTTTCCACAGCAACAGAAAGAACAGTACCAGCTGAAAGGGTCTATGTGTTCCTGGATACAAAAACTGGTGACATACTACTATTATTAGCTGGGATACTTTAAGGGGTGGACACACTAGCCGATTTTTAATACTTAATACTTACTTAAAATCGGCTAGTGTGTCCAGTGTCCCGGTCGCAGTCGCGGTCGGTTTTCGAACCGGCCGGCTGAGCCGGCCGTATCAAACATGTTTGATCAATTTATTAGCTGGCCGGCTGCAATCACCTATTATGTCGCCGGTCGTCTGCGATTGAGCCGGCCCGATTGTACAATTCATCAGCCAATCAAATCACAATTAGTTGTCACGTGATTTAAAGGTAAAAATGGTGTTGACAGACACTTGGAGTCTATAGTAAAGGAGGCGGATTTACTTCTACTTTCTACGCCTATATGGCACCATCAACATACTGATGATTATGCCAACGGGAGGCGCTTAGTTGAGACTAAAATAAATTTTCCTTCCTTGAATTTTCTAAGAAAAAAAACCAAAAAAGCAAATTTTACTAAAAACTGCCCTGATGTCGTTTAGGCAGTAATCAGAGACTTAAAGGAACATAGATTTTCGGCTGTCACCACATCAGTGGTTTAAGGCGGTTCCACTCTGTAATAGACCTGGGAAAGAAGGAGCCTTTCTGTAGTCACATCTGCAGGAGGGATTTGAAAGAATACGTGCTCTGACATGTTCTGCGTGCTTCGAGTAGGTGGTATCAGACGGTTGTTGCGTATCAAGTTGCAGACATGCCCACACCATTACGATTTGGGCGTAATTATTACGATTTTGGTGTATTAATTACGCCATTACGCCTAAGATGCATCCATTATTACGACTTTTAGTAAATTTCAATAAATTACAAGGACACTCAGCTGCTTGGTTACCCGTAAAGGCCGCCGCACACCAGCCGATTTTTACAAACGTATGAAGCGATGAAGCGATGAAGCGATAAGCGATGAAGCGATGTAGGTGTGCGGCGCACACTACAGATAATTTCTTCAATATTTATCGCACACGATTTTCCTGAGGTCACGCGCACACCACAAAATCGCGTCCAAATAATCGTTTCAAAATCAAACATGTTTATTTTGGAACGATCACCCATAAAAATAAAAATCGATCTACAAATGAACGCGCACACCTACATCGTTTCATCGCTTCATCGCTTCATCGCCTTCATCGTTTGTAAAAATCGGCTGTGTGTGCGGTGGCCTTAAAGTGAGAATGAGAGCCATGGGTACCCCATGCTACAAGGCTAGTTCCTTCCAAGGATGTGTTGCGAAAGGCCAGAGTGCCTGCTACAACAAACTGATGTAGACACTGACAGAGGTTTCTGGTAGTGTGGTTTGTGCTTTAACAGAGAACTGAGATCTTTTGAATGTTTTATGACAGTTATCTAGTCAGTGTACTTGTTCAGCCAGAGAACTGTGAATCTTTGTGAAAGAGAGTTTGTAGTACACTAATGTACATTGTATAGTCATTTATTTCTTCAGCAAACTTTTCATTTATTTCTTCAGCAGATCTAGAGAACTGACACATTTTTGTGAAGTGTTTGTAGTACATGTATAGTCATTTTTTTGTTTAGCAGAGATCTGAGATATTTTGTGTCATTATGTCATCACTATTGAGTCAATAAGAAAGATAACATATCAGGGTATCCTCGATCCATTAATGTTCCCTATGATTGTGGGTGTATGCACAGATTTACTGTAATAAAATTTAGTTCTCGTTTGATAAATCTCTGAAATAATTCTTGATTTTCCCACTATTTTCAGGCAGAAAACATCATTTTGCCTAATTTAAAATCATTGCTGAAAGTGCACAGATGGCTTCCAGAATGCACACGAGCATCTAAGTTTCAAAATTTTCTTTGGGGAGGACCCCAAACCCCCTCAATGGGAGGGGGACACCCCCCTCCCATCCCACCCCCACAAACGCCTGTGGCGTTGTCAAAACCAGGAATTTAGAAATCATTACTCTTTGGCTTCATTGAATGTTGGCATGTCTGAAGTTGACCATGCCATTGACGAGCTTGTACATCATAGCCAAACGGGCAACCCTTCGTCTGACCAGCGTCGGCAGTGAGGGAGTGTTTCAAGCATGTCAGTAACACTCGACCTGTTGTGGTGGCGGTTTGAGACATATCTCGCTGCTCGTCTTTGGACCATTTCAAGATGTTTGCATTTTATTGTATTTAGTCATTTTATGGGAAGAAAACCCGTGCCTGTACGATGTGACATTACCGGAATATCGGGATAGGACCATGAAGGAGGCGGCTAAATCGAATATCGCGGAAAAACTGGGCATTACAGGTAAATGTCGATCAATAAGATAATATTATTACAGCTGATAGTGATAGTGATATATGGTCTATGTCTCCCTGGGTACTAACCTCATATAACCTCATAAATGTTAGTCTTCAAAAATCCTGGGACTATAACGAAGACGAGAGAGGAGTGGATCTTCTCGACTGCCGATCGTACCTAGCTCTAGTACTATAGCCGGCAAGCGGCAACTGTACGCGGGCTATAGTACTAGAGCTAGGTCGTACCCAGATCTACAGTTTGGCAATCTGTATAGTGTATACAGTATGTATCAGGTATACCATATATGACTAATAGATGACTGTAACTGTAGTCTGTATATCACTGTGTATGACAATATATGACTGTATGCAAGGCTCGACACTAACTTTTTTTTCAGTGGCCCGATCGGGCCACCAAAATCATTGATTTTCAATTTTTGGTGGCCCGAAAATGAAATCTGGTGGCCCGAAAAAAAACAAAGAAAACAAATCTTTATTTCAATCTCCATATTGTATATTATTTGAAATTGGGCGTCTTGCATGCCACTTGCACCAAAGTCTTTAAACAAACCCCACACAATGGCACACGCTGACATTGATGATTGAGGCATACATATGAATTATCCATTCCAATTTCCACGGCATCAAATTTTTCACAGCAGAATCTTGCATACCATTTTTTCCAATTTCACTCCATTATTTATCTAAACACGCGCGTGTTACACATGCTATCGATCAGTTCAGACTGTTCAAGAAGATGCGACGAGAGTCACAGAGCATGCAAATATTAAAACAAGTAACTCGTAATAAAACAAAAACACAATGGCTTTTCATGTTAAAATAAAACATATACATTTAAATCTAATGAACAGTTAAAATGTCTGCTAGGCTTGAACTGTAAATAATAAAATATTGCAGAATTAATAGATATAAAGTAAGAACCCTAATTATATCCAACAGTAGCCTGGGTGGGATACGCAGTTGCACTTTAAAAGAAAAAGAGGCCATGTCTAAGACTAAGTTTCAATATTTCGTTGCCGTAAAGAGACAGAGAAAATGCTTAAATAAACTTACAAAGCACTAATATTTAACACTTCGGATTAAAAAGTATGATCAGTCTCTCATTGGAATAGTAAGGTTCAGCTTATTCTAGGCAAACTTCGAACGCTGCAGTTGTCGGCTGCGGACCGAAACAGTGAGACACAGTGCAGCTAGCTAAGGCAATCAGGGTGACCAGACCTCCCGTATTTTGCCATGTGTCCCGCGTCCCGTACCGACCTTCCCGCGAGACGCATGTGTGTCGCCGTATTATTTAACATTTTGAACAAATATAGATCAATAAAGAGGAATAAATTCTCATCATTTTTTTATTATGGACAATTGTTTGCCTTTCAAAATCTCTCATCGCTACGGCGGTCATTGTTACATTACGCTTCCACAGTACTACTGCAGACAGGCGTATTGGTCTAGACGCATTGTCTGGTTTCGCTTGATACAATCGTAATCAGCACTGTATTCCCGCTTGCAAAATATGCTATGGCCTGAGCGCCCGCTCAGATTTGACTCGTGTAGACTGTGTTCGCGCCAGCGCACTGTTGCGTTCGCAGGCGTGTACACATTGTCTTAGCAGAGCGTGAGCCGGATATAGTCTAACACAATAACGTGGGCTTGTTGCAGCCCAGATAAGACGATCGTAAACTGTGCCGCGTGTTTGCCGTGTAGAATGCTGGCACGATGCGTACGTGTTGCCCCTCGCTCCGGCGAATTGCTCGGGCTCTCTTTGAATGGAGATTAGCAGCGGTAAGAACAAATTTTATTTATCACATAGGCAGACACTTTGAAATTGAGTGGCCCAGTGGACACCAAATTTTAACTTTTGGAAATTTGGAATGCCATCACATCAATTTGGTGGCCCGGGCCACTCGGGCCACCAACTATGCTCAGAGCCTGTGCTGTATGGTATACCAGACAGTTAGCATGGTACGTTCCCAGGACTGGCAGGAGTACCCAGGGAGACATAGACGCATGAGCAATATTGTTATTACAATTCAATTCAATTAAAATAAATTATTTGTCATAGACATACGTACAGGGCATTTCTGCCACGAAGCTGTTGTTTCATGATGCACCCCACGTATAAATGTAGGTGTCCGAATCCCCCTCTCTAGATAAATGAATGTCTTAGATGTCTCTAGATAAATGTCTAATGTCTAATGTCAGAATGTCTCTAGATAAATAAATGAATGAATGTTATCCACCATTTCGCCATCCGACCATTCTGCCAGCACATCTGCCATTGGATAATAACCGTACTTCTTTATAAATCAGACTAGATATTCATAAGTAGTCTCCGTCAGCACTAGAGTCAAATGCTCAATTCCACACATATTAATGTTTTGCAGTGAGTGACGTTGATAAGCGGATGAGGAGCTTGCGGACAATGCTTTCAAAAATCATGGCCGAACAGCCTAGTGGAAGCCGGCGCACAAATATATCAGCTAAAAAACAGTGGGTGGTGGAACACCTCCACTTTCTAAAGCCGCATATGGTAACATCAAAAGCGCAACATCACAATATTCAAGTACCCGCGTAAGTTAATACCACAAGAAAACTT
>NW_014578137.1:73476-75799 GCF_000485595.1 Priapulus caudatus
AGCCAGGAAGATGAGAGTATATTAAATGAAGGTGCATTGAATAACGAGGACGTAAATCTATCCATTGATATTGTCCATTGAGGGTATCTATGCCTGTAATTACAGTATCAAAAGAAACAAACAAACTGGCAAAGAAAAAAAACTCCAGTAAAAGAAAAAGGGATGAAGCCGAAGTAGAGGTTCTAGACAGTCTCAAAGCGTACTTGAAATCGGATGAAAAAGAAGAATCGGAGGTTGAATCTTTCTGCAATTGCTTAGCCAAAACACTATCGAAATTCGACCCAAAAACGTTCGTTATACTCGAACACAAAATAAACTGCATAGTACATGAGGCAGAAATGGGGAAAATTTTGCCAGCCGCACCTCTCACTTCAATGTATGGAATGCCCACCCCCCTTCAGCCATATAATCATGCCCCACTGTATAATGTACTGAGTGACTCTATGGAAGTTTACAATGGTTAATGTTGATGTTTGATGTTTGATGTTTGATGAGATTTTTGTTTAGTATAGTGAAGCCTTTTAGAATTTAAAGTACATGTACGCATAAAGTTGGTCAGTGACATAAATCAGTATATCCTAGTTAAATAAGATTGTATAGAAATTACTGTATAAGCTGTATATTTCGCGGTCGTTTAATTTTCGCGAATTTCGCCAACACGTCCCCAACCAGGAAAGTAACAACACGCGAATAGTTCATACCGAATAATACCGAAGAATTCATAATTCACCGACTGCGAAATTAACCCCTAGCGAAATTATCTGTCAAGTGTGAATTAGCGAAAATATCTGCTGTACCTGTATAAATATCAGGAGTAGATAATAGGGAAGGAGTGTGACATCAATAAACAAGGGAAATTCGTCATTTACTAGTCTTATAATACCTACGATTTACTACGCGTAACCAGGAGTGTATAATAGGGAGGAGTGTGACAACTATCAATAAACAAGGGGAAAATTCATTACTTAGCCTTAAATACTACAGATTTACTCCGTAATCATCCAACTGACCGCAAACTGACAACCAGTACATTCGCCCATCATCGTGCAAAATTCCTTCCTCGTACGACACTCCGCAATCCGAAGATACAGCCTAAACCTACGAACACGATTTTCCATTCTTTGCCACAATTAATTCACTCGCATAGCGCCGCCTATAATTACAAACAAAGCAGCTACTAACCACACTGTACCACGGCTTGCCTCACGGCGAGCACTGTGGCTCGCAGGTGATTAGATTCAACGCAACACTCGCGAAATAACCTTTGACCCGCCGTACACAAGCTCAATGTACGGCCTATGTCATACCGGCTCGCAATTACAGCTGCATGCCCCCATACCACGCACGCACCCAATCGCCTATCAGCAGCAGATCCGGATTCAGCCCCCCCCCGCCCGCCCCGCCGCGGCGGGGCCGCGTTTCGGGGCCGGACGGGCGGGCGGTTCCGCCGGGGCGGGGGCCGGCACCGGGCCGCCGCGGGCGCGGCGGCGGCGGCCCCGCGCGGCGCCGGCCGCGCGCCGGCGGTGGGCGGGGGCGGGCCGCCCCGGGCGCGCGCCGCGGGGGGCGCCGCGGCGGCTCGGCGCGGGCCGGGGTGGGCGGGGGGGGGGTCGCGGGTTCAAAGTCTCCCTGCGAGGCCACGCGCCTATCGCGTGTATCTTGGATTGCGGGCTGTCTACGAGGAAGGATTTGCCACGATGGATGGGCGAATGTACTGTGTCCGATTTTGAGCTCAAGTGGATGAGTTACGACCGTAGTAAATCGTAGGTATCTATAAGGCTTGCTAAATGCACGAATTTCCTTTTATGTCAGCCACATGCTCCTCCCTATTATACATCCTCCCTGGCGTTAACTCATCCAACTTGGAAAGCTCAAATTCGTACACATTACATTCGCCTAGGCATCGGCGAAATCGTTTTCCTCGTATAGGCACGAAGCATCCGGAGATAACAGACTGAAAACGACGCACGAATTATCCATCTTGGCCATCAATCCGAGCCGATGCCCGCTACCTATTCAAACAAAAGCGCAGCTACTAACCCGCTATTGCTAACACGGCGGGCAATGTTGCTCGCTGGGAGATTTGAGCCCGACTTTGTGCTGATGCGTTGGGTGGCTGCCGTGGGGGGCTGGCGCCAGCTGTATTGCCGGTATCGGGGCGCGTTTTTTATGTAGTGTTGTGTACGGGTCAAATGGTTATTTCGGCCGGAGGCGTTAGTGCTAATCTCCAGCCGAGCCAAATGCCTCGCGCGAGTTAGCAATAGCGCCATTAGTAGCCGCCTTTTGTTTGAATATATGGCGGGGCAATCGGCTCAGACAATCCGTG
>NW_014578137.1:76098-83259 GCF_000485595.1 Priapulus caudatus
GTGTCCACACGATCGTACAACGTCGAAACGGAATCCGGAAGGATCTTGCGGCGTAACCGACGTCATTTACCTAAATCGGCAGAGGGCAAGCAGCTACGGGATGTGCAGGAGTATGAGGACATTCTGGTGACACACTCGGATACAATTCCGAGTTCTCCAATGACTGTAGATGCATCACTGCGAGCTGACAGGCCAATAATCGCAGGCAGTCCTACCAAAAGACCACCACCTGAGTTGAAGACATCGACACGCACTCCAGTGGTTGTGTCGAGATGTGGCAGGAAGGTTTACAAACCGGTCAAACTTAATCTGTGAGACATACAGTGCTAGGATGAACCAATCATTATGCAAAGTAGCAACATGACAAGTTAATTCGAGTTCATTTTACTAAAAAGTTGTGTTTAGATGAGTCAGACAGTTTGAAGCATTGCAAGACTGATTTAATTTAATGTACTCAAGATAAAAGGTATATTTCACTTCTATAGAAATCGGAAGCAAGATTTTCTTGTCGAGACTCTGTAATGTTTGTTTGTTGAGTAACGGTCAACGGTAATTAGTTTGAAGTTTATTCTTTTATAAAGGAGAAAGAAGGTAACAATATATAGCGCTCATGCGTAGCGTTGACTCTGGCTAAGTTTAGAGGATCCGATATATAGGAACAATAGAACATGTCTCCGCTATTCATAATAAATCCAGTTTACAGTTAGTTTCATTCTCACTCTTATCTGCTATTGACTCTGTGCATAGTTACACTCCTCATCAAACTAAAGATTTGAACAGTGATAGTCGGTGTATAGCATCATGGTAGGAAAAGCCATCACTGTGCCGAAATTGGAGATCACAGGTCAAAGGTCAATGGGGCACAGGGCAGATTTTATACATTTTCTGAGGACATGGTCTGACGGAGCGATTGAAAAACTTTTTTTCTTTCAGCGGTGACCTACCATTTTTATGGCTTTATTGAAAGGACCATAAAATGTACTTTCCGCTGACATGCGAAGAGTAAGTGTCGGATAACCTTTTGACCCTCAAGAGGAGGGTTAAACATAGATTTGTTGACTGTTAACAAAGGACTGAACTGCTTTTGCTATTGTGGATGTGAGGCTACAGTTGCACAGTTATAAGGCTAGTAAATGACGAATTTCCCTTGTTTATTGATGTCACACTCCTTCCCTATTATCTACTCCTGATAAATATCATGTACTATCAGACGATCATTTTTTTTGCAATAAAACAATCACCTTTATATAGACGTTCTTCATTGTATCATATAGGGCTGTGCAAGTTTCATCTACTATGAGTGATATTGTACTGCGCCCCACTCTGTATGAAAAGCTGAGACTGTGATACGATTCACCTGCAAGAATAAATGGAAATTATTGATTAAGATCAATTATCAAAATATTCTACATATGTCATGTCTACACCCGGATCCAAATGTAAATGTTGACGGGGAGTACAGGCACTTGCCCAGGCACCAGTTGTACAGTCGGGTCGTAGAATTTTGCATCCTTGATGACAAATAAAATAAGAAATTTGATTTATACGACGAATCAGGACGGTACCGTACAATGCTACTAGTACATTGACTACACTCCTTTCACTTTTGACTGTGCATACATGATCATTACATATGTCATAAAGTTAACAGCTTTTCAACATACCTGTAGCCAAAAATCTTAGCGTCAATGCCAGCCTTTGTTAAGGGCTAATTGCCAGCCACAATCTAGTGTCTTCCTTCGTGATCCGCGGACCAACGATGCCCAACAACTTCTGAAAGTTGCCTGGCGACATTCGCATATAGGATCTATATCCCCCACATCTTCCTCTGGCAGCTCCTTGACCAAGTTATTATACACGCCGTGCGATTGGCGGCGCAGTATCCACGTCTTGTCCCACGCAACCCGATTCTCCCACCTCTTCCTTCGGCATCGGTTTTTTCGTAGGAGCAACAAAGTAGAAAAAGTTATAGCTATTTTTCTTTTTGCTTCACGGGACGGTGCCATTTACAATCAAGTGACTATCAATCTAGATGGCGCGAGATGAAGCGTGCTGAAAATCCACAGAGTCGCCCGGCTCAGCCGCGTAGCGTGTCCACAGAGCTCCAGACTCAGAGCGGCTGAGCTGGCCGGCTCGACCGCACGAAAACTCGGCTAGTGTGTCCACCCCTTTAGGTCAGAATTTGTGTTGGGATAAGGTTTGGGTAGAGAGTTAATGTTTAGGCCTAAAAAAAGACGTTTGTTTCCGCTAACCTGACCGAGTCCATTTTAAACCGCTGTGTCGGAACTTTTTATTGTGATCGGCCAAAAACAAATTTTTTTTTAAATGTTAAAAATATTTTTAAAAAATAAAACAAATCCCATCGTGATATCGATCGGTGAATGCAATGATTTGACTTTGAAGTCATTATATGGGCTGTTATAAGTATAAAACAAGTATTGTTAGAATATAATAAAAAATTAAAAATATTTGATTAAAAAAAGTTGCCTGCCTACCGTGTCCAATTTTTTTCAGCTCGTTAGCGGAAACAAACATATTTTTTTCTCAGGCCTTAGAGGTACAGTCTGAGAATGCCTAGAGACACCCATATAGTCCCATTCTGCAACAGCAGCCGTGAGTTAAAGGCATACTAGGCCCATTGATTATGCAATGTTGACGAATGCTAGAGTAACTGGCACCTTGTGTAGTTAATAAGTACATAACCTAATAGCCAAATGCGTATTAGTTTGTCCAATATCACTGCTGGTTACATTACAAGCAAGACTTGAAATCGGTTGTTGATATTCATTTACGTGCCGTAAATGTCATCCAGGAGTCAAGCGATGACGTAAACATTTGTGCGGCCCATATGTTTTGGACGCCAGATGAAATGGAGGTGTCAGCGGTGTAACCACGGCCACGGACTAAACATGAAAATGGAGTACAACACACGTACTAATCACGGACGCACATGGACAGCCCTGACAAAAAGTTCCTTATCACGAGCGTCCGCGTTTACGAAATCACTCATGATAGCATTGCGTACGGCCGAGCATGCGTGCGAAAATGTCCGGTACACTATAAATCTGTATCACACCCGCTTCGCCGGCAGCTCAAAAGGCGCAAAAGACTTCCGACTTCGACACAAAGATAGTTCGCTTCATTGCGCACCTAATCACAGCTAAGGTCTCAAGCAGATCCGCGGGAATAAGTGAAAGCAGTCACAGAGATGCCGGAACCGACTGATGTTGCTTTCGCGTGCGTCGATTCATTGGGATTTGTGACGCTACCTGAGTAAGTTCTTACCTGGACTGAGGACCATTGTGAACACTAAGGAAGCCGTGAACAGCCAAGGACCATGGAGTCGGTGCTTGGCTGGAAACACACTCTCAAATGACGCCTGTGCCTGCGAGATTAAAACGATCTTGGTTGACTTACGCAACCAGCTACTGCGCTTACTTTAATGCCAAAGGAAAGAAGCTGCACTCTTACAATGTGAACTGTTACATCGGAAAAAGGACTTGCAGCCGCTCTCGCTTCAAAATGGTCAACCGGTGCATTCGCCAGTTCGATGCAAACTCACAGATGTAAGAACGCGCTATGCCACAAATATGAGCAAAGAACTCCTTGCAGTCGGTGTTCGGTTACTCGACGAGTATTTTCCACCACTACTCACGTACGGTAGGCAGGGTAACCGTCCAGAGAGATCACAAACCTCTCGAAAAATGCATCACTAAGAAGTCTCTTCATTACCGCTCCGAAGCGGGTTACAGCGAATGCTGCTACGTTTACAGAGATACAACGTACACAGTAATGTCTATTTCATCCCTCCCCCCCCCCCGCCTGGAATAGTCAATGTCACCTAGCGGACACTCTCAGTCGCGCTTTCTTGGTAGACAAAGATGCTCAACTTGGCAAGGATCAGAACTCTCTGACTACGAGAGCCATTAAACATGGCCTCAAAGACATTGTCCAATCACGGATGCACGTCTACGAAGAAGAATCAAACGGGAGACAGCGAAGGATGAGACTCTGAAGTACTACAGCGATGTGATCCTACATGGCCTGGCCTGAAAAATACTCTATGACTGCTTTAGGGCTAGGTTCAGACCCTTACTACCAATCTGCGTGACGAACTCGTAGTGCAGGCCTGGATTGTATTTCGAGCGCTAACGCATAGTGATACCGAAGGTCACTGCGCTTCCGACATAACCTCAAAATTCACTCGGTCTCACGGTTGGCCATCGAAGTTGTCTCCGAAGGGCCCGTGAAAACTGTATTATTGGGCCCCAACATGAATGCCTGAGATTCGCGACGTACATCAGTCGGCCCCTGTGTGAGAGCTGTCGGACCTACGAAAAAAAAAAAACACATCAGCAGACCAGAAGGACTCATTTCCTCATGACATATCCCCGAACCAACCGTTTGTCACAAGGTTGGTGGTGTAGATCTGTTCGCCAATTACATGGAGGGCGGCCCGGGCGGTCCCCGCCGGGCTCGGCGCCGCGCGAAAAAAATCTAACTCATGACCGTGGCACGATTTCTCAACTTCTGGTAAGTTGACTATTCTCCCAGCATTACGAAGGTCGTCGACGGCTCTGATAAGAATAGTTGCGTGCTCAGTTATGTACGCGCACGGTGTACCCGAACACAGGTAATCGCGACAACGGCCCACAATTCATCGCGGAGGAATTCGCAGATTCGCGGAGAAGAATGGGGGATTTTGATTATGTGGTGACAATCTCCAGGGAATACCGACCCAAAGCACAATCATGCGGAAGGCGCAACAGGCTGTTGAAGACAGCTAAAGACTTATGCACCTAGCCCAAGCTTTTCAAAGACTGCCATCCTTACTTGAATTTCGCAATAACCCCGTCGCACGTGTATGGACAGTCCAGTCCAGCTCAACCGTTAATGACCGTCGCACTCAAACGGCTACTGCAATGAGGCCAACTCTACTAAAACACAGAATTCCGAAATCTGTGTCTCGTCAATTAGAGGCTCATTAAAGGCGGAACAGCGCGTCTCTATTACAATCGTGTGCTGCGCAAGGGAAACCTAGAACCGCTCACGGTGGGTGACACTGTTCGTATTGCCACCTTCGCACACAGCGACGAAAGGAGTTGCAAACAAGGTACAGCTACAACAAAGAGGCTGTCACACGATCGCTACAACGTCGAAACGGAATCCGCGAAGGATCCTGCGGCCGTAACCACTGTCATTTACCTAAAAAACACGGCAGAGGGCAAGCCAGCTACGGGTATGTGCAGGAGTATCGAGGACATTCTGCGTGACACACTCGGCATACAATTCGAGTTCTCAATGACTGTAGCATGCATCACTGCGACGCTGACAGGGCAATAATCAGGCAGTCCTTACCAAGACCACCACCTGCAGTTGAAGACATCCGACACGCAGCTCCAGTGGTTGTTGTCGAGATGTGCAGGAAGGTTACAAACCGCGTCAACTTAATCTGCTTGCAGACAGTACCAAGTGCTAGATGCACCAATCATTATGCCCAAAGTAGCAACATGACAAGTTCAATTCGAGTTTTCATTTTATCTAAAAAGTTGTGTTAGGATTGCACGTCAAGACAGTTTGTAAGCATTGCAAGACTGATTTAATTTAATGTACTCAAGATTAAAACGGTATTATTTCACTTCTTAAAAATCGAAGCAAGATTTTCTTCGGTCGAGACTCTGTGAATGTTTGTTTGTGAGTAAACGGTCAACGGTAATTAAGTTTTTTGAAGTTTAATTCTTTTATAAAGGGAGAAAGAACGTAACAATATGATAGCGCTCATTGCGTTAGCGATTGCGGATGACTCTGAGCTAAGGTTTTAGAGGATCCGATATATATGGAACAATAGAAATGTCTCTTCGCCATTTGCATAATTAAATGCCAGTTTACAGTTTAGTTTTCATTCTCACTCTTTCATCTGCTATTTGACTCTGCGCCATAGTTACACTCCTCATCAAACTAAAGATATTTGAACAGTGATAGTCGGTGTATAGGCATCATTGGTCAGGAAAAGCCATCACGGCTGCCGAAAATTGTCGAGATCACACGGTCAAAGGTCTCAATGGGGCACAGGGCAGATTTTATTACATTTTCTGAGACATGGTCTGACGGAGCGATGTGGAAAAACACTTTTTTTCTTTCAGCGGCTGACCTACCATTTTTATGGCTTTATTAAAAGGACCATAAACAATGTACTTCCGCCTGACATGCCGAGAGTGCCCAGTAAGTGTCGGAATAAACTTTTGACCCTCAAGAGGAGGCGTTAAACATAGCATTTGTTGACTGCTTAACAAAGGACTTGAACTGCTTTTGCCTATTGCTGGATGTAGAGCGCTACTAGTTTTGCACCAGTTCAATGCAAAGGCAAATGTTTTATTAAACGAAGGTTATGCTTTCCTTAAATCATATTTATTTTTCTAAAGCAGTCCTGTATTAGCCACCCTGAGTAGCACCCTGTATTAGCACACTGTAATGCAACCCCCTTTGAATGCTCGCGTGGGTAGGCAAAAACATTGGGGGCAGCCCATTACGCATGCATTGGGCGGTGAACTAGCACTGTTCTCAATAATAATTTTGCCTGGCAACCTGCAATGCAGATGTGTTAACTCACAGCCTGAATGCGAAATTCTCACCTGCCTGAATATACTTGGATTTCAGCAAACTCAATGGAGTGGAGGTTATCACGCACGAAGGGTGATGCCATCTTTGATTATTGATTGCACACTTGCACGAAACACCATCTCGCCGGGCAACTGCTTTTGCTATGAGAGCCCCCTCCATCCGCCCTCCCCACTCTACCCCCACCAGCCACCACCTACGCTCGCGCTCGATGCATGTTCCATGATAACATGTTAATATAGCGAAGTCATTAAAGTTACACAGCTGTATCTTTTTACTGTACTACCGGTATAGCATAAAGCCCTAGCTATTATGATGTTAGATCTGTATTAGTAGTATCTAGATATATGCCTCTGAGCGCGAACGCCTGTCATTGGGAGGGTGCTCTTCATTTCGCTTTTGCCAGTGACGTTTAGCATCAGAAACACCTGCCCGGTCCAGCGTGAGCGCTGTCGCTCTGCGGCACTTGTATTATCAAGACGTTGAATTAACGCTCTCTCTCTTGCCCTCTCTCTGCTTTCTCTCTCTTCTCTTTCTCTCTCT
>NW_014578137.1:83284-92715 GCF_000485595.1 Priapulus caudatus
ACGGCCAGCGGTTTGAAACTGTAAACCAACTGATTTCTTTTGGACTGCCCAGATTTCAATTACATGTTCTTAGTAACAGGGCAGTGATTATTGTACAACTAGATATTGCGTTTGGATGTAAGGTTATGTACCTTAGTTAACTACACAAGGTGCCAGTTACTGCTATGCATTCGTCAAGCATTGCATAATCAATGGGCATAGTATGCCCTTAAGTCAAATCTGCCCATTCTATATATTACTTCACAAATTACTGACGCTTAGTTATAAATACTGTCATTTCTTTATCGGCACTGCATACAGGCGTCAAGATCTGCGTCCGAGAACCAGAGTACTGACCAAGTCGTGTCCGGATTTAAAGACTTGCAAACTACCGAGGCCATTTAACATGAAAATATAGTGGAGGGATTCTTCCAGAGTTGACCGTTGCTTAGCGAGAGCGGGGGCAAGGTTGAAGCCGAGGAAGGGCACTAACACAGTCATCATCTGCAGTGGCTCTGTCAGGTAGTTCAACATGCAAAGAGCCATGAGGTATAAATTATTCTCTTTCGCTGTATAGCAGCCTTACATAATATGTTCTAGACAATTTCAACCCTCTGCTGCCTTATCGAATATTGACGGCAGGGGCGTATCTAGGTGATTGAAATGGATGTATCACGCCACAGTCGCACACAGCATGGGGGGAGTCTGCCGGGTCCTCCCCCATAAAATTTTGAAAAATGTAAGATCGCAGGAGATGTATTTATGAGGCATTTTGAGTAACAATGTACAGCTTTCATTTCTTGACTACGACAATTATTATCTTTTTAGTAGAACTATTGCTCTTCATGGTAAGCAACAAGATCTTGATCACCTAAAGATCACTATAACTAATCAAATTGTAATTTTCGTTTTTTAGCCTCATCTGACTTAGTCAGATGCCCAGCTTAGTAGAATCGCATTGCATCGTTCCGTCCGTCGCGATCCGGTGCGTAATAGAACGTCCATCAAACAGTTGGGCACAAATTAAACGCGCTCGACGGTATGGATTCGAAGTCGGGACGTGGATGGTAATCCGAAAACGAGCTTGGGATGTCGAAGCTGGGGGTCAAAGCGTTCAAAGGTCGAGAGGTGTAAAAGAAGGGGGAAACATTTCTCTCCTTAACTTAACGGTGATTGTGACGAATGGCCTGAATTGCGGCACAAATCTAAACGGCTCGACTAGGCCTTCGTGATTGTAAACATATATATAGCCCGCTCAATGCGATAGCGTTGACTCTGCTAAGGTTTTAGAGGATCCGATATATATGGAAACAATAGAAATCGTCTCCGCCATTAGTAATAAATCCAGTTTACAGTTTAGTTTTCATTCTCACTCTTATCTCGCTATTTGACTCTGTGCATAGTTTACACTCACCATCAAACTAAAGAATTTGAACATGGTGTCAGAAAGTGGCCTGAACTGTGAAACAGTCACAGCTGGGAAGCTTGAACTGTAAGTAGTTCCGTAAGAATTCACGTGAAATTCCGCCTGGATGCTCTCGCTCGCCGACAGGCTCGTTGATTCCTGAACAAAGGACTACAATAGATCTGTGTGCGCAAGTACTTGCTAGCTATGCTCTGCTAACGCTCTCCCTCCACCTTCGAAGTTATGAATTTTAATTCTAAAACCGACAAACGAGGGGCCAGGGGCATTGCCAAATGACTGGAAGAAGTGGACGGAAGAGTTATGCTACTGTATGCTGAATTTGAAGCCACTCAAAGAACACGCGAGAGAGTGAGAAATAAAAACGCCTCTGAAATGGCTTGAATAAGGAGCCCTGAAGTTACGGCACATATTACACGGACACGAGGAGGAAATGGTCCAGGCAGGAGGAAAGACAGAACAGAATAAGAAATTGTTCATCCTGACAATTTGACAACATACTATGTCAACCGAAAAGATAAAACACTTAGACTATGAGACCCGTTTCAAGGGCTTTATATGCCCATGGTACAAGGTGAAGAACAACACTTGAGGTAATTATAATCGGCACCGATGTGAAAGACCGCTTCTCCGGAAACGTGCAACTTTGGGGGTCGCTGACTACGCTCTAGGCTGCAAGAAGAGATAAATTGGATATGCGTGTGTAAAAGACCAGCCCACCTAGAGCAGAAAGGCTATGAGAACTACCAACCCCCCTGAGACTAACACTGGATTAAAACTATTGCCTCCGCTAGGCGTAGAACAGCACGAGCTCACGAAACAAAATGTAAGCACTCTAGATGGAGCGTGCAGAAACCCTTGGCAGAAATGGCAAGTGCAGCACTACACTAAAGTGCATGAAAAGGAGTAACTACAAAGAAAAAAGCGTTGTTACCGATGTACCCAGACTTAACAAATAGGTAGAAAAGGGACACCCTCAAAGGAAGAGAAACGCAAACGCTTAAGAGAATGTCTGTTACTGTGGACACAGAACTACAACTTACTGAAAACGAGCAGAGTCCTGCCTAGTGGACAGAATGCTGCGAGAAAATGCCCACAACACCGAACCACTTCGAGGCAAAACCAAAAAATAAAACTATGATGAAAGTCTGCCCCCAACAAGGGGGAGAAACCAAACAGCCTCGCATGGAAAATAGTGTAAAAGGTGGCGAGACAGCGGCGAGTATCAACGTAGTCACGGAGAAGATGATTCACGATGCGGAGAAATTATTCATGAGCTCCTCTGTTGTTCAAACATGAACAACCATCGCAAAGATCACGACGAACCTGTTAATCTAGACAAATTAAACAAAATACAAGGCGGGCAGATCAGAGAGAAAGTCTTTGCAGCCTTGGACGTGGAAGTCGAGTCGAACGGAAGTTAACTTTCAAAAGCTGCGACACGCTCGCATAAATATTGCAAAAGCGTGCTACAAAAATATTATACAAATCTCCTCTCTCTCTCTCTCTCGCTCTCTGCAATAAAAAAATATGTTTGGTGAAATGATGTGTATGGAACTACATATCTGCGTTATGGTAGCTACGCGCCTGAACGGGAAACATCTATATAATAGACATATTCATGTTTGTGCAACTCGCTCGGATACTCGGCGTTGCTTGGGAAAAACGCTTAGAATCAACTAGTAGAGCATATTTTGACACATATATTTACTTAATTCTGAGGATAGAGTTGTAACAGAGAAAACGAATCATGAAGAAGGGGTAAACAATATTCTGACAAAAACAGTTAGAGAGATTCTATGATTCTATGTAGTCAAAGCTTCTGGATATACAACATTGTTATACAACTGTGCCAAGTTATGAATCTGCCTCTCTGGCTGTGAGAGCCTGGTCTCACCTTATAATACACAACTGGTGATGTCTGTCACTTGTCTCTCTTAAGAAGGCCTAAAAAAAAGACGTTTGTTTCCAGTAACCCGACCGAGTCCATTTTAAACCGCTGTGTCGAAACTATATTGTGATCGGAAACAAAAATTTGAAAACTATTATTAAAAAAAAATCTTTTTTAATAAAAAAAATCCCAACGTGATATCGATCCGTGAATGCATTGATTTGACTTTGAAGTCATTATATCGGCTGTTATAAGTATAAAACAAGTATTGTTAGAATACAAAAAACAAAACAAAATATTTGATAAAAAAATAGTGGAATGATTGACAGGCAGCTCCTACCAATCAGTGTTATGGTAGGACATTTTAAAAGCAATGCTTAGTCAAAAAGTGCCACAAAGTCGACATATTGCTTCAATGTGCGTTGAAACTCTAGCATACCACGCATCACAAACAGATCGTGTTCAGTCTTGCCATAATGGAGGGTGAAAACATATTTTAGCGAAATGGAGGTTTGGGGCATATACTGTGTGCAATTCCAGCAGTGCAGCTACTCATTTATGCATAAAATACCAGCTATTGTTTGCATTTTTATGACTGTATTATGTGTTTATTTATTTTATTATGTATTATTTATGTTTTATTATGTATTATTTATTTTTTAAGGACAATCTCAACCCAGGTTGGTGGGAGAAGTTCATTGGTCCAGGATGCGCAATAGATACTAACAAGTTCTATGTTATCTGCAGTAACAACTTGGGTGGATGCTATGGGACATCGTGAGTATTAAAAAAATTCCAGCATGCTCACAGTGAAGTGTGGTTTATTTGTTGAATAAGACTATTGTTGATGGAACTGTTTTAATCTCAAGTAGTGATTACTATTTAGTGATATATAGATGTTTTAATCTTGATGTTTGAGGATTCTTATGTATACATAATATTAATATTATATGGTAATTAAATACAATATAATTGTCATGGATATTGTCTTTCTTATCATTGAAGGGGTCCTTCTACAATCAATCCGGTGACCCGTAAGGTACGTTTACAAGCACGTTGTTTTGTAATTTCTTGTACAAATAAATACCTGTAGATATTTTTTTTGTCTAGAAGCTTTGTGGGTAGTGAATTGTTAAAGCATTCCTGGCTTAACAACTTGAGTAAACTGACTCGGAAATACTGTTGCTCGCCGGTAATGATCCTACATGATATGTGAGTTTAATTATACATGGGTTTTCCTGGATTTCAGCCTTATGGAACCACGTTTCCCATCATGTGCCTAGAAGATTTGGTCAAAGCACAGTTTGTTCTTTTGGATCACCTTGGAATAGAAAAGGTAGGTCAGTAATGTTATTTAATCCTTGCTAACAAGACATTTGTAATATTCCCTGTTATAATATTTTACGGAGAATATTCCTTACATCAGTTTGTGCCTGTCAGTGTATGCACAAACTGAGATATTCGCTTTTATGAAGAAAGCAAATACACTGATTGTGCATTAGCATGTTGGCATACTTGTTGTGTTAATAAGGTTATGTACTTATTAACTACACAAGGTGCCAGTTACTCTAGCATTCGTCAACATTGCATAATCAATGGGCATAGTATGCCTTTAAGTCAAACTGCCATTCTATATATTACTTCACAAATTACTGACGTTAGTTATAAATACTGTCATTTCTTTATCCCACTGCATACAGCGTCAGATCTGGTCCAGAACCAGAGTATGACCAAGTCGTGTCCGGATTTAAGACTTGCACAACTACCGAGCCATTTTACATGAAATATAGTGGAGGGATTCTTCCAGAGTTGACCGTTGCTTACGAGACGTGGGGCAAGTTGAACGAGGAAGGCACTAACACAGTCCTCATCTGCAGTGGTCTGTCAGGTAGTTCACATGCCAAGAGCCATGAGGTATAAATTATTCTCTTTCGTATAGCAGCCTACATAATATGTTCTAGACAATTTCAACCTCTGTGCTTATCAATATGACGGCAGGGGCGTATCTAGGGTGAAATGGATGTATACGCACAGTCGCACACAGATGGGGGGGTCTGCGGGTCCTCCCCCATAAAATTTTGAAAATGTAGATCGCAGGAGATGGTATTTGAGGCATTTTTGAGTAAATGTACAGCTTTCATTCTGACTACGACAATTATCTTTTTAGTAGAACTATTCTCTTCATGAGCAACAAGATTTGATCACTAAAGATCACTATAACTAATCATGTAATTTTCGTTTTTAGCTCATCTGACTTAGTCAGATGCAGCTTGTAGAATCGCATGATCGTCCGTCCGTGCGTCCGTGCGTGCGTCCATCAACAGTTGGGCACAAATCTAAACGGCTCGACGTATGGATTCGAAAGTCGGGACGTGGGGGGGTAATCCGAAAACGAGTTGGGATGTCGAAGCTGGGGGTCAAAGGTCAAAGGTCGAGAGGTGTAAAAGAAGGGGGAACATTCTCTCCTTAACTTAAGGTATTGGGACGAAATGCAGAATTGCGGCACAAATCTAAACGGCTCGACCTAGGCTCGTGATTGTAACAATATATAGCGCTCATGCGTAGCGTTGACTCTGACTAAGTTTAGAGGATCCGATATATAGGAACAATAGAACATGTCTCTGCTATTTGTAATAAATCCAGTTTACAGTTAGTTTCATTCTCACTCTTATCTGCTATTGACTCTGTGCATAGTTACACTCCTCATCAAACTAAAGATTTGAACATGGTGTCAGAAGTGCCTGAACTGTGAACAGTCACAGTGGGAAGCTTGAACTGTAAGTGTTCCGTAAGAATTCACGTGAAATTCCGGAGTGCTCCGACTCGGACAGCCTCGTGATTCCTGAACAAAGGACTACAATAGACTGTGTGGCAAGTACTGTAGCTATGGCTCTGCAACGTCTCCCTCCACCTTCGAAGTTAGAATTTAATTCTAAAACCGGGGCCAGTCTTGCAAATGACTGGAAGAAGTGGAGGGAAGAGTTTGTACTGTATGCTGAATTAGCACTCAAAGAACACGGAGAGAGTGAGAAAATAAAAACGCTGAAATGCCTGATAGGCCCTGAAGGTCGCGACATTTACACGACACAGAGATGGGATCAGGAGGAGGAAGACAGAACGATAGAAATTGTTCTCCGACAATTTGACACATACTGTCAACCGAAGAAAAACTAGACTATTGAGCGTTTCAAGTTTAATATGCATGTACAAGGTGAAGAAACACTTGAGAAATTTATCACCGATGTGAAGACGCTATCTCAAACGTGCAACTTTGGGGATCTGGCTGACTCCTTAGTGCGAGATAAACTTGTATGCGGTGTAAAAGACCAGCACCTGAGAGAAAGGCTATTGAGAACTCCTGAGCTAACACTGGATAAAACTATTGCGCTAGCTAGAACAGCAGAGCTCACGAAACAAAATGTAAGCACTCTAGATGGAGGTGCAGCTGCAGAGGCAGCAGTACACAAAGTGAGGTATACACAAAGGAAGGTGTACCGTAGTCCAGACTACAAAGGTAGAAAGGGACACCCTCACAAGGAAGAGAAACCAAACGCTAGAGAATGTTTGTACCACGAGTCCTGAGTAGCACCTGTAGGATTAGGCAGCATGTAAATGAACGCCTGATGCTCGCGTGGTAGGCAAAACACATGGGGCAGCCCATAGATGCTGGGGGGTGAACTAGCACGTTCTAAGATAATAAATTATTGCCTGGCAACCTGCAATGCAGGATGTGTTACTCACCGCTGAGCGAATTCTCACCTGCATGAAATATAACTGGAATTTCAGGCAACTCAATGGAGTGAGTTATGACGCACAGAAGGGTGATGGCGCGGATTGTTGATTGGAGATGGATGGGACAACTTGCAGCACCATTCTCGGGGGGACTGATTTGTGCTATTAGAGCCTCCACCCGCCCTCAGGCGACTCTCCCGCCACCCACCGACCGACGTACGCTCGCGGGTCGATGCTGATAGCCATGGATAACATGTTAGTTTGTTTTTTTTTATATGGAGGGCGAGTCATTATAAGTGTTAACAGTGTATCTTTATTACTGTAGGCTACCGTATAGGCAAAGGCTAGCTATTTAAGGATTTTAGATCTAGTTTAGGTAGTGATCCTAGATATATGTCTGAGACGGACGCAGTGATGGAGGGTTGCTCTTCATTCGTTTGCCAGTGAGTTTAGCATAAGAACACTGCCGATAGGGTGAGGGCGAGCTGGGTCGTCTGCGGCACTTTGTTTAATAAGACGTGTGAATTAAACGCCTGCTCGTCGTCTTGCCCTCTTGCTCATTTCTCTCGTCTGGTCTCGTTCTATCTCTCTTCTTCGCTGCTCTGCAATAAAAAATATGTTGGTGAAATGATGTGGTAATGCAACTACATATCTGCGTTATGGTAGCTACGCGCCTGACGGGAAAGCATCTATATAATGAGAATTATTCATGTTTGTGGCAACTCGCTCGATACTCGGGCGTTGGCTTGGGAACGCTTGGGATAACTAGTCAGAGCATGATTATTTGACAGGCATATATTTAACTTAATTGTGTGAGGATAGAGTTGTAACAGAGAAGAATCATGAAGAAGGGGTAACAATATTGCTGGGACAAAACAGTTAGAAATATTGTATGAGTTCTATGGTATCAGAAGTTTACTGGATAATACAACATTGTTATACACTGTGCCAAAGTTATGAATCTGAGCCTCTCTGGCTGGTGAGAGCCTGGTCTACTTATTAATACACAACTGGTGATGATTGTAACTGTCTCTCTTAAGAAGGCATAAAAAAAAGAACGTTTGTTTCAGTAACGACGAGTCATTTTAATAAACTGTGTGAAACTCATAATTGTGATCAGAACAAATTTGAAAACTATTATTAACAAAAAATATTTTTATTTAAAAAGAATCCGCACGTGAATATCGATGCCGTGAATGCATTAGATTTGATTTGAAGTCATTATAATCGGACGTGTTATAAGTATAAACAGTATTGTTAGAATAAAAAACACAACAAATATTTTGATAAAAAAATAGATGGATGATTGACAGGCAGCTCCTACATCAGTGATTATGGTAAGGACATTTTAAAAGGAATGCTTAGTCAAAAAAAGTGCCAAAAGTCGACATAAGTTGCTTCAATGATGGCTTGAAACTCTAACATATTAGCTCACAAACAGATAAGTGTTAGTCTTAGCATAATGGCGGGGTGAAAACATATTTGTAAGGGGAAATGGTTTGGGGCAATATACTGTGTGCATTCCAGCGTGGCTAGCTCATTTATGGCATAAAATCACAGGCTATTGTTTGGCAATATTTAATGCCTGTATTATGTGTTGTTTAAATTTAATTTTTTAAGGACATCTCAAGCCAGTTGGTGGGAGAAGATTAATTGGTCGCAGGATGCGGGAACTAGTATCTAACAAGTTCTATGGTTATGCTGGGCAGTAACAACTTGAGGTGGATGCTAGTGGAGATCAGTGAGTATTAAAAAAATTCCAGCATGCTCACAGTGAAGTGTGGTGATTATTATGTGATAAGAGATATTGTTGATGGAAGCTGTTTTGTTATTCAAGTAGTGATTATATTTAGTGATATTAGATGTTGTTAAATCTTGATGTTTTGAGGATTCTTAATGTATACATTAATATTAATATATATGGTATTAATACAATATAATTGTGATGGATATTGTCATTTCTATCATTGAAGGGGTCCTTCTACAATCAATCCGGTGACCCGTAGGTCGTATTACAGCACGTATGTTTTGTAAATTTCTTGTAGCCAAATAATACCTGTAGATATTTTTTTTGTCTAGAGCTTTGTGGGTAAGTGGAATTGTGTAAGCATTCCTGGCTTAACACTTGAGTACACTGACTGCGGAAATACTGTTGCTCGCGGCGATAATGGATAGCTACATGATATGATGAGTTTAATTATACATGGGTTTCCTAGGATTTGACAGGGCTTATGAGAACCACGTTCCCATGATGTGCCTAAAGATTTGGTGAAAAGCGACAGTTTGGTTCTTTTGGATGATCCTTGGAAATATGAAAGGTAGGTTCAGTAATGTTATTTAAATCCTTGCTAAAGCAAGACAGTTTGTAATATTCCTGTATAATAATTTTACGGAGACTGTTCTTGA
>NW_014578137.1:96672-104293 GCF_000485595.1 Priapulus caudatus
CTGTTACTGTGGACACAGAACTACAACTTACTGAAAACGAGCAGAGTCCTGCCTAGTGGACAGAATGCTGCGAGAAAATGCCCACAACACCGAACCACTTCGAGGCAAAACCAAAAAATAAAACTATGATGAAAGTCTGCCCCCAACAAGGGGGAGAAACCAAACAGCCTCGCATGGAAAATAGTGTAAAAGGTGGCGAGACAGCGGCGAGTATCAACGTAGTCACGGAGAAGATGATTCACGATGCGGAGAATTCATCTCATCCGAGCTCCTCTGTTGTTCAATCATCGAACAACCTCGCAAAGATCACGACGAACCTGTTAATCTAGACAAATTAAACAAAATACAAGGCGGGCAGATCAGAGAGAAAGTCTTTGCAGCCTTGGACGTGGAAGTCGAGTCGAACGGAAGTTAACTTTCAAAAGCTGCGACACGCTCGCATAAATATTGCAAAAGCGTGCTACAAAAATATTATACAAATCTCAGGTAAAATTGTAGTGGCAGCCCTCGGCCACCATACATCAGTTTGAGCCTGTCAGTGTATGCACAAACTGAGATATTCGCTTTTATGAAGAAAGCAAATACACTGATTGTGCATTAGCATGTTGGCATACTTGTTGTGTTATGCAAAGCGCTACATACACTTCCTTATGGCACATCGTTATTTTTTCCGTATTTCCATGATAAGCTGCATGGAGTTGTGGGGGCGTCGCTTGGTGGCATGACCAGTATCATGAGTGGAGTGCTTTTCCCTGACCGAGTTAACCAGTGAGTTGTATATATTGCTTTTGTGATTTTTATATAATTTAAATATGCTCTCAGAGTCGGTACTAGTTCCATTTTATATGCTATGCTCTTATAATTACACTTGAATTTGTCCTTTTAGTAAGCTCCAGTGTTTTTGTCTGTCTTCAATAGGTTTTTCTCTTCCATTTTTCAAAACAGTGTTGTGACCATTTCTTCTTGTGCAAAGTCTCATCCAACTTCCATTGCAATGCGGTACCTGCAGCGACGCACAATCATGTCTGATCCCAACTGGAATTACGGACACTACTATGACAAAGACTACCCAAAGGTGGGAATGAAGCTGGCAAGGTAGGCTCACTGCTATATATCGTCTTTATTTATTAGGAAAGCAGGATGAACAGTTTCAGTTGATTGAAATGCAGTAAAATATGTTGTAGCAGTCGCCTTTATAAAACGGTTACCTGTCTATAAAGAACACTTGGTGTTTCTATTGGGTGGCAGGTGGACAGTAAAAAACCTCTATAAAACAATAAAATGTACACCTTTCTATAGAGGATGCTTCAGGTATTTTCCTTGTGTGGCACTTGTACAGTGAAACCATTTTAATGGAGCAGATACTTGTCTATAAAGCACCCATTTGGGGTTTACCTTGAGTGAACCTTGTATATAGGTGTTACTGGATGTTCTGGTGAGACCTTGTTTGATGATTTACTCATTAAATTTAATAATACAATATAATACCGAAATACGTGATATATACAATATATTCAGTTGTTTCATGGATAAGATATCAATATTAACATCTGCAAGAGGTTTACTAAGCAAGTTGTTTTTCCACAGAGAGATTGCAACAATCACCTACCGAAGTGGACCTGAATGGGACTTGAGATTTGGCAGGGAAAGGATAGATTCATCCGAACCTCCAAGCCTCTGCCCAAACTTTGTGATAGAAAGCTACTTGGATTACCAGGGGGAAAAATTCTGCACCAAGTTTGATCCTAATTCCCTACTATACATTTCCAAGGTATATCTTGTGTTTTCGCCTAAAGAATGAGAGATCTATATAAATATAATATATTAATAAAACAACAGTAATATCACACATTATAGCCAGGATTTCAAAAATAATTTCCAAGCGGTCTCGTGTTTTCCCTACTTTTTACAATACACACCGTTATTGCTTGTGTAACACTAACAGCAACTGTCTAGAGTAATGCTAACATGCTTTAGAACCTTTGTATATATATTCACGAAAACATGCACGATTTGAATTTTGATTACTTGTTTTGATTTCCACGGCCATTTTTTGCCAATCTCGGGTACCGAGTTACTATATAGAATTAGATGCCCTTTTGTTTGAATTTGGTGCACTATAGGTGGACTTACTTTGAAGGCGTCATTTGCAAATTAATTGTCGCTTTAATCAAATATGCAATGGTGTTAGGATGTGTTCAATTCCAATTTTCCATGCTATAAAAGCATAAATTCAGAGTGTTTTTCAAGTTGGTGTAATTAGTAACATATATCCGCTATCTGGGGAGCCTATGTTTTGCTATATTTTTTCCAGATAATGCATTTTTATGCTACGATTTCGAAAGAAATCCTTTAATAGTACAAATAGTAGTAGTAGTGGCGGCGGCGGTGGTGGTCGTAGCAGTAGCAGCAGCAGTGGCGTAGTGGGGGGGGGGGGCCAAAGAGGGCCATAACGTTGATTCGAAAGTTGAAAAAAAAAAAAATAATCTACTAAAAAGAGAATTGTCGTAGTCAGAATGAAGGCTGTACATGTACTTAACAGTGCCTCAAATACCATCTCTTGCGATCTACATTTTCAAAATTTGAAGAACAACGAACAAAAATGTTGCCTTTTCGCATGGCCCCCAAAACAAAGATTGCAGAGCTGAGAGGTGGGGGAGCGTAGGGTGTGGAGAGAGGGAGGCGGAGGAACCATTAAAATATTAAGTCCTCCACTATTTTGTGCAGTTTGCTGTTTTTGCCCCCCCCCCCTGTTAGAAAATCCTGGCTACGCCACTGAGCAGCAGCATTGGCAGCAGCAGCAGTAGGGAAAATATTAATAGTAATAAAAAATAAACAAGTTGTTATGAATCACACTAGCCTATACAATGCAGTTAATATAGTATTATTATGTAACACCAGTTTTGTTTCATGCCGCTGGATGGATAGGCAATGGATCTATTTGATGTATCTGAAGACTATGGATCGCTAACAGAAGGTCTTGGGCGGATCACGTGTCCAGTGCTGGTGCTTGGTGTTCAGACTGACATTCTGTTCCCAATATGGCAGCAACGTCAGCTCGCTAAGGCTTTGCAAGATGCAGGTTAGAAGAGAAAGAAATATTGCTATTTCACAACCAACATTAATATTCAGATGGCTCTATATATAGTATGTTATTGTTTAAATTAATAGTGGTAATGTTGGGGAAACTAATATTGTTATACAATGGCTATAAGTTATAACGAATAGTGGCTGTGAGTGAGGTTTAAATACGTACACTAGAGTGTCATTTTCAACAAACTTGTATTTTCTTTTACTTTGTTATTTAAAAATTCTTCTGTATAGGTAACAAGTGGGTAACATATTATGAACTCAACTCCATATTTGGACATGACACGTTTCTACTGGATCTTAATGGTGTTGGAGCTGCGATCAAGGTAAGAATAATAATTTATTAAAAGTTCTTCGCACAAAATTAATTTACGATTGCTAATTGTTATGCATAGTTCCTCTTGATTATTAACAGTGTTGTTGTTGAGTCAATAGATAGCGTCAAGAGCGTACAACGGTGAAATGCTGAAACCATGTTGCAGTATTAGTCAAATTAATAAACTTTCCCCGTTTTATTTTGACGATTCTTTGCAGTATTATTGATCAGCTGTCCTACCTTGCTAATATAAAACAAACCGCTTGTCCCTACGATTCCCCTACCCTGAGATAATGAGCGGTGAAAATCTGGTATTTTCGCCAAAAACCGACTCCAGATCAGTCAGTACTGCGACTGTCTCTCGTTTTGGCGATAGCTTCGGGAAATCTCGCGTGTTTCCGTCATTCATTGACAATGAAATTTATTATCTTTTATTAATTTAAAATCTACTATCTATTCTCGCATTTCTAGTCATTGACACAGCCATTACTCCACAAAAACGTCTTGTTATTTATCGCCATGGTTATGACCCGCCCCTTACGCTGGATTATAGATATATACAACATATGTATTGTATATATCTATGGCCGGATGTAGTAACGCTGTAGTAATAACGTATCGAGTCAGCGTTACACAGCAGCGGCTGGAAGCAACATACAGTGCACAAAACGAGAGACAGTTGCAGTACTGACTGATCTGGAGTCGGTTTTTGGCGAAAATACCATATTTCCACCGCTCATTATCTCAGCATGTAGGGTCATCGTAGGGACAAGCGGTTTGTTTTATATTAGCAAGGTAGGACAGCTGATCAATAATACTGCAAAGAATTGACAAAATAAAACGGGGAAAATTTATTAATTCGACTTATACTGCAACATGGTTTCAGCATTTCACCGTTGTACGCTCTCCTTCTTTATACGCTCTTGATAGCTTACAATTATTCTAGAATACTGATTATAACAGCTATATGTTTCTGTAAATACAGATGTGAAGGACGAACTATGCTCACGTACTACAACTGTTGTAATGACATTCTTTGCTTTTTATGCAGGGTTTCCTGGAGAGTGGTAAAGTTACGTGTGATAATCCTGGCAAGTAAGCAAGTGTACTTCCCTACAGCCAAGCTTTTGTCGGGTAATGCTCTAATAAAGAGTAAACGTTTATTGACAAATGAATCGAATCAATCACACGTTTAATTTATAGATAAGATGTATCTTTATGCTAAGGCCAAAAATTTGTATTAAATTTCCAGCACCTAATTATGTGACAACCCGAATTTGAATTTTTATGTAAAAATGGTATTTTGGATATTTTCCAATTACCACAAAGTGTGAGAAAGCAAAACTCTCGCCACAAGTCAAGCACAGTATGAACCAAAAACGCACGTCCGGAAAGGACCGCAAAAAATGAAGAAAACTGCCTAAAATTCAAGTTGTATGTTCAGATTGGATATTTATGCAAAGAACAATAGCTCATAAAAGCTGGCACGTGATATCAAACCCTGACATGTTTTTTATAGCAATGTGTTGCCATTAAAATGAGTGTAAAATTAATATATTCTGATTTGCAATGGCAGAGAAATATCTATTTATACATCGGCTATTATGGCAGAAATCGAAATGGAGAAATCAGCGTATTTCTACTTTTCACTATGATCGACCTGTGTGAAAAATGGGTGAACGTATTTTATTTTTATTTTTGTTTAGTATGTGAAATATCTACTGTTAGTAACTTAGTACTTACTGCGACATATCCATGACTAACTGAAACCACTAAATTAATCAAATGTTCTGTGCACCTTGAGAAATTATGAGAAAATACGTGGTTACCATCGCAATTTCATGTGAAATGCGCGAACGATGTGTACTGCATGACATCTCTAAGCTACGTGTCAACAAACCTGGGCCTTTATGTAAGGCTATGTAACGAGATGTAAATGCTATTTTTGACCGGGCAGTAATTTTGACTATCACTGGCAGATGACAGCTATAGAAGGGTTGATGTTGATGGATACTGGTATAGTGAATACCATGAAAATGCTGGTTGTATCATGTCTCTGACGTCATCAGTGACGTCAGCCGCGGCTCACTACACATGTATGCGGGCAATCAAAACTCTCAGAAAGTTCACATGCATTGTTATATGGAGAAATATGTATGAACAGATGTGGCACCTAGTGTTAGCCATCGAATAAGAATGAAAGTGAAAAATCGATAAAATTTCACATATAAGCTTCATTGTATCCTTAATTGTGTTGAATAAAATTGTTCCATTTTAAGCGATGTATAGAAAGGGGTGATATAGTACTCTAATACATGCTTCGTGAACATTACCTTGAGATTTAAGACATGCAGTAAGATTAACGAAATGTGATATGTAAGGATTATAACACCTATGTATTTTCTATGTTTTTACCTGTTTTTGTCATCGTGATAAAAAGATGAGATAGGTGTTATATTTTCATTGTAAAAGAAAATGTTACAAATAAGTATTATGTTAAAATTAGTAAATAATGTTATAAGTAATTATGATGTACCATCATACAGATAATATACCATAAATCTTACAGGAAGTGTGAAAATGTTTTTTACTGGGAGTGGTGATTTTTATCTTGACGTGATTCGTGATTCCATTTTAGAAATAAACTAACAACTGAGAGATTCCTGGTGGAACCCCCACAAATTCCTGGTGGGGTTTGGTTTACACCTGACCACAGGACCCACATCGTTTAACTATAGATCTAGAGTAAATGGTGAAAATGTGGAAACTAATGGAAACTGCATCGTATTAAATTTCAGCATTTTGACGTCATAGTTGAAATAGCATAATGATATGTATTTATCATAAACCTGTAGAATCTTGCCGAGCTTACACAAAGCCAAAGTGTTCAGCGTATTGGACGCAAAGAATGGATTCTGGCACGTAGAACTAGACAAAGAGAGCTCGCTACTCACTACATTTAACACTCCATTTGGGAGGTATTGCTGGCTTCGGTTGCCGTTTGGTATCTCATCAGCGCCATAAGAATACCAGCGAAGGCAGGACCAGGCTGTTGAGGATCTGCCTGGCTTGCACAGTATTGTGGACGACATCTTGGTCTATGGCGAAGGGGACTCTGAGAAGGAAGCCATCGCAGATCATGACGTTAAACTAAGGAATCTACTGGAAAGCTGTCGTGCGATTGGGTTGAAGCTCAAAAAGGGCAAACTCCGACTTCGACACAAAGAAGTTCGCTTCATTGGTCACCTAATCACAGCTAAAGGTCTCAAGCCAGATCCGGCGAAAGTGAAAGCAGTCACAGAGATGCCGGAACCGACTGATGTTGCTGGCGTGCGTCGATTCATTGGATTTGTGACGTACCTGAGTAAGTTCTTACCTGGACTGAGTGACCATTGTGAACCACTAAGGAAGCTGACACAGCAAGACATGGAGTGGTGCTGGCTGGAAACACACTCAAATGCGGTGCGCGAGATAAAACGACTGGTGACTTCGCAACCAGTACTGCGTTACTTTAATGCAAAGGAAGAAGTGACTCTACAATGTGATGCATCGGAAAAAGGACTTGGAGCCGCTCTCCTTCAAAATGGTCAACCGGTTGCATTCGCAAGTCGAGCACTCACAGATGTAGAAACGCGCTATGCGCAAATAGAGAAAGAACTCCTTGCAGTGGTGTTCGGACTCGAGAGATTTCACCACTACACGTACGGTAGGCAGGTCACCGTCCAGAGTGATCACAAACCTCTCGAAATGATCGCTAAGAAGTCTCTTCACTCCGCTCCGAAGCGTTTACAGCGAATGCTGCTACGTTTACAGAGGTACACGTACACAGTAATGTATCACCCTGGAAAGTCAATGTACCTAGCGGACACTCTCAGTCGCGCTTTCTTGGTAGACAAAGATGCTCAACTGGAAGGATCAGAACTCTCTGACTACGAGACCATAAACATGGCTCAAGACATTCCAATCACGGATGCACGTCTACAAGAGATCCAACGGGAGACAGCGAAGGATGAGACTCTGAAGGTACTACAGGATGTGATCCTACATGGCTGGCCTGAAAAATACTCTATGACTGCTAGGGAGGTCAGACCCTACTACCACGTGCGTGACGAACTCGTAGTGCAGGCTGGAGTTGTATTTCGAGGCGAACGCATAGTGATACCAAGGTCACTGCGTTCCGACATAACCTAAAGAATTCACTCGTCTCACGTCGGC
>NW_014578138.1:0-441 GCF_000485595.1 Priapulus caudatus
GAAATTTCCGTGTACGGTATAGCAGTACTGTGCATGGTAGTAGTACTGTGTACAGCTCAAGTACTGCGTACAACTGTTTTCAGCAGCGCCGATAACCCGTATAGCGCCCGCACCTGACCCAAACTGACCTTGAGCTGACCCCGAACCGACCCCTACCTCTCCCTAACCTCACCTTACCTCATCCTCACATGACCCCGACACTCCCTCGACCTAACCCCCATCTGAGGCACGCTGTCTTAAAATTAGTCATAACATCACAGTTTTCAGCGGTCCGGTGTACGAGAAAAAGTTAACGTCAACACTAATGTTAGGACTGACTTTGTTTCTGACGACGGGCTCCTGATCCAGATCTGACTCCGACCTGAACCCGACATGACCCCGATCTGACCCCGATCTGACCCCGACATGACCCGACATGACCCCGATCTGACCCCGATTTGA
>NW_014578138.1:4587-5052 GCF_000485595.1 Priapulus caudatus
ACACACACACACACACACACACACACACACACACACACACACACACACACACACACACACACACACACGCACACACACACGTCCGCCACCTCGTTCCCGCCCAACCGTAAACCTAAACACATTATGGACAAATGCATGCGTAAACGGAGGAGAGGAGCGGCTCATTAGATATGACAAATATTTTGAGAGAAGCGTCACTCGTTCGGCGCGACAATGGACGCCATAGTTCGTGGCCAGCTGCCGAACACAGCCGACCAAATAGAAGTTTCGCGGCGAACGATAACAATAACATATGAAGCGAGGCGCCGGGATTGCCGACAGCGGAGGCGACTGAGGCGGCAGAGGCGGATGTGTTTGTGTAATGAACGCTGATTGGAGGATGCATCACTAGCGACGTTCATTGCTGCGACGTTTGATCGTCAGCCACTTCATTACACTATACCCTTACTCCGCTGCAGCCGTCGC
>NW_014578138.1:5808-15435 GCF_000485595.1 Priapulus caudatus
CCCTCTCTTACTCACTCCCTCTCTTTCCCCCCCTCCTCCTCTCTCCTTCCTCTCTCTCTCTCTCTCCTCCTCTCTCTCTCTCTCTATCCCCTCCTCTCTCCCTCTCTCTCTATCCTTCTCTCTCTCCCTCTCTCTCTTTCTCTCTCTCTCACACGCCCTTACTACCTTTCTCAGTTTCTCTCTCGCTGTCTCTCTCTCCCTCTCTTACTCACTCCCTCTCTCTCCCCTCTCTCTCTCTCTATCTTCAGCCCGTCGCCACATTGCTTCTTCTTCCTATCGTTGTCTCTCTCCACCTTTCCCCAATATCACTCACTACCCAAATCCTATCCCTTATTTAGCCTATAGCCATCGCGCCACCACACACTACCTCGAACCATCTTTACGTAAATACATGGAAAATTAAATGAATCATACGTCGCAATACGCACTCGTATGCGAATTTCGTGCACGAGGACAGAGAAGTATTCTTTCGTGCACTTTAGGAGGGGTGAATTCAGCTTAGAAACTTGTGTTTCGTTTCAGGGTGACAACCTCCCCCATCCGCACACCCATCCACCGGTAAGTCCCTTCCTTGCCGTCGCCGACAAAGAATCATTGCCGTTACGACAAGGATGCGACGGGGTGTGCGCCTCTCTCCTGAGTGCCGTATGGTGGGGGAAGAGATATACCAGGTGTGCCCCTTAGCTGCTACTCAGATGCTTGGAAGCATGAGTCACATTCCCATCGCCACCGCCACCGCCGCCGCCGCTGCTGTTGCTGCTGCTGCCTCCGCCGCTGCTGTTCCTCTCCTTATTCATGGTCTTTCTCTCGCCGCTGCCGCCTCCGAAGCCTCTCCTGTTCTCTTCTCGCTTCGGTCTTTCTTTCGCTGTGCCCCTCTTCTCTCCTTTTTCTGTCTACCACCTTTCCCCTCTCCTCTTCTCTCCTCTTTCTTTCTTCGGCCTCTCCTCTTCTCTCTTCTTTCTTTCTTCCGCCTCTCCTCTTCTCTCGTCTTTCTTTCTTCCGCCTCTCTTCTTCTCTCCTTCTCTTCTTTCTTGCCGCCGCTGCCTCTTCTCTCCCTCTTTCTTTTTACCGCCGCGCCCCTCTTCTCTCCTCTTTCTCTCTTCCGGCGCTCGCCTCTCCTCTCATGTTTCTTACTTCCACCGCTCTCCTCCTCTCTCCTCTTTCTTTCTTCCGCCACTCACCCCCCTCTTCTTTCCTTTTTGTTTCTACCGCCTCTCCTCTCTTCTGTCTTCTTCCTTTCTTCTGCACTCGCCTCCCCTCTCCTCTCCTCTTCCTTTCTTCCGCTACACCCCCCCCCCTCTTCTCTCCTCTTTCTTTCTACCGCCTCTCCTCTCTTCTGTCTTCTTCCTTTCTTCTGCACTCGCCTCCCCTCTTCTCTCCTCGTTCCTTTTACCGCCGCGCCCCTCTTCTCTCATCTTTCTTTCTTCCGCTGCTCCCCTCTTCTCTCCTCTTTCTTTCCTCCGCCGCTTCCCTCTCCTCTTTCTTTCTACCGCCTCCACTTTTCTCTCCTCAGTCCATCTTCCGCATCGGCTCTCTCGTGTCCACTCGGCTCACGCACCCCTGCTCATACGCAGGTAGCTTGCACGAGGGGCAGCAGCAGCAGCAGCGGTGACCACCTGCCGTCCGCTAACCTGTCACGGTAGATCAGTGCCGAGTAGGCGCCTGTAAGACTCTAGTACGTGTGCAATATTAGACGCTAGGTATTGTCACGCGGAGAGGGATTAGCGGCAAGCCGAAGGGATAAGCCGACGAGCACATGTATAGACACACACACACACGCACATACAGGCACGCACACACACACAGGCGCGCGCGCAAGCACACATGTACAAGCGCGCGCACGCACACGCAAGCACGCACGTACACACACACACACAGACACACACAGACACACACACACAAACACACGTACGCACGCGTGCACGCACTTACGCACGTACGTACTCACACACGCATACCCACGCGCTCACGCACACATGTCCGTATACACACGCATGTACACACGCATACACACACATGCACACGCACGCACGCACGAACACACGCATACAAATACACGCACGCACGTATGCCCGCGTACACACACACACACACTCACGTCTGCGAACGTGCGCGCAGACACATAGCAACACACGCACGGGAACGCACGCACGAACGATTGCGCACAAACACATGCCTGCATGCACGCGCACAACCACGAGCATATACCTACGCGCAAACGCACGCGCACGTACGCCCACACACGCACACTCATACAACCAAAAATATACACACACACACGCACGCGCGCACTAACAGAGAAAGAAAAAGAAACTGAAAGAACATCGAGCCTTCGCCCCGCTACAGAGCCTGTTAGAATAACCCTACAAATTGTCGCTGTGCGACGTGTCAATGCGCTGGCGTGCGCGTGCGTGTTGTGCAGCGCCTGTGCGCGCTGTGCTTACGCACACGGGCCAGGGCTATAACTCGCTCGCGACGGGACCATACTCGCTGCAATATTGCTCTCGCAGGCCGTGATTCATCGCCAGCTGCAGTAAACATAGCTGGAGCAGATCTGTTTCTCTCGAGGGCGGAGAGATAAGCGTCGGTAGTATATTGGTGTGGTTTGGTATCGAAATCAGCTTACGCGCCGTAGACCAAATAGGACGCTAAAACCAGTTGCAATTGTGGTCTTGCGCGCGCGCGCTAAGTACTCTTGGTTATTTCCCGTGCCGAACACATCTCGATCCGACGGCGGCCTAGTTACTGAAGCCGCGGGCGCGAGGTATTGGTGTTTATCGTATCACAGCACGGTTAGTGTGCGTGTGTGTCCTGTGCGGTGATAGTGCGATGTGTGTGTGTGTGTGTGTCTACTGTGTTGTGACCTTTCTTGTGTGTGATGTGGCTGTGTGGTGTGCTGTGCTGTGTGTGTTGCGTGCGTGCGTTGCGCGATACCTGTGTGTGTGACCCGTGTTGTGTACGTGCGTGCGTGCGTGCGTTGACGTGTCTGGTGGCATGTGTCTGTGTGTGCTGCCCAGCGTTGTGAGGTGTGTGGCGTGCGTCGCAGTCGCGCCTGTGTGTCGTGCGTGTGTGTACGTGCCGTGCGCTGCAGTTGCGTGCGATGCGTGTGTGTGTTGTGTGTGCCCCTTGGTAGCCTGTGCTGCGTGCGTGGTGCGCGTGTGGTGTGTGGTGTGTGTACGTGCGTTGCGTGCGTGCGTTGCGCGCGCCCGGTAAAGAACTGTGTGTGTGCTCCATCCGGTGTGTGTGCCGATGGACGTGTGTGTGGTCGGGCGGCGTGCGCGTGTGTGTGTGTACGTTGCGCTCGCGTGCGTGAGTGCGACTGTGTGTGGTGCTGTGTGCGGCGTGCGTGCGTGCGTTCGCGTGCCCGTCGACTGTCCGTGCTGTTGATTACGTGTGTGTGTGTGTGGCGTGTGTGATACGTGCGTGCGTTGCGTGCGTCGTGTGCGTGGGCCTGTGTGTGTGCTTGTCTGTGTCTCGTCGTTGCAGGTGGGTGTGTTGTCTACGCTGTGTGTGGGGCGCTGCGTGTGTGTGCGTGTGTGTCTGGTGTTGCCGCGCGCTGCGTGTGTGTTGCGCGTGTGTGCTGCCGCTGTGTGTAACAAGCGGGTGCGGGTGTATGCGCGCGCGCGCGGCGTCACTAGATCGCCACACGGAGGCGTCCCACGCGCTGCCTGATTGTCTTTCAACCCGATGGTGATGGCTGTGATGGAAGGGAGGGTGATTGGATGGATTTAATGAGGCCGTTGCTTCATGTAGCAGAGTATCGGTGACTGCTACAAGCATAAAACCTAGCGCACGATGCATTCAATGAGCGTTATAAACCATACACAAGCATCTCACTCGAGAGCATAAATGGTTTGCATATTCTTCATACTACGATGGTCAACAATAGCAAATTGAAGTCGCCCTACAACCAACAGCTTCACCTCTTACGTGTGGCTAGAAATTATAGATTATTATTAATTATTAATTATTAATTATTAATTATTAATTATATTAATGATCTACTACTTAATTATTAATTAATATTAATGATTATTAATTATTATTAACTAATTATTAATTATATTAATATTATTAATTATTATTAATTATTATTAATATTATTATTTTTATAACCAACAGATTCACCTCTTACGTGTGGCTAGTAGAATAAAAGTAATGATCCACAGGTAAAACATTCCACTAAGGAATCCCAGGTAAATAGTCACAGGTAATGAATCCCAGGTTACTATCCCCAAGTAAAACATTCCAGTAAGGAATCCCAGGTAAATATAAACAGGTAATGAATACCGGATAACAATCTTTAGGTAAAACATTCCAGTAAGAAATCCCAGATAATTTATTCACAGGCAATGAATCCCAGGAACCATCCAGGTAAAACATTCCAGTAAAGGAATCCCAGGTGAATATTTCACAGGTAATGAATACCAGGTACCACTTCCCAGGTAAAACATTCCCAGTAAGGAATCCAAGTAACCCACTCCTCCAGGTAATAATGACCAGGTACCAACCTTCCAGGTAAACACCCATTCCAGTAAGGAATCCCAGGTGAATATTCACAGGTAAAGAAGATTCCAGGTAAAGACTCATGGGTAACAAATCGCAGGTACAGAATATTCATACGCGTGTGTGGAATGAAACAAGTAGCGTTTCCTCTCTACGCTCGGTCTATTACCCATCCCCCTACAGCCTCGCTAAACGCACCGACGTTTCTTCAACGGATGCTTGAAGGTTTCAAGTTGCCATGACGACCTGAGCAAACGTAGCCTTTCTATTCAATGCTTTAATCCTCCCGCCCCTCCCTCACCCTGTCCGTCCCGATGACCGTGGTCCAAGAGAGGCGGCGAGGCGCTCTCAAAATCTCGCACTTCGTTTCTAGGGCTAAGTCAACACACGCCGCCGCCGTGTGCGTGTGAGCAGCCTCTGTGCTGCCTCTCAAGTGACCCTGGTCAAATCCTTGACCAGTCGTACAAGGACGAGCAGAGAGCTGCCTACACACGCGCTCGTTTGTGTGTGTGTGTGTTGTGTGTGTGTGGTGTGTGTGCTGTGTGTCTGTGTGTGTGTGTTGTGTGTGTGTGTGGTCTGGGTGAGTGTGATGTTTTGTGTATTGAGGTGCAACCTGTGTGTGATGTGTGTTTGTGTGTGTGTGATGTGTGTGTGTGGTGTGTTTGCTGTGTGTGTGTGGGGGGGGTGTACGTATGTGTGTATGTGTGTGTGTAGTGCGGTGTGTGTGTAGTGTGTGTGCAGCTGTGGATAGTGTGTGCTGGTGTGGTGTTACGTGTCCGTCGTGCGTGTGGCGTGTGCGCAACACCCCCAATGTGTGTGTGTGGTGTGTTGTGTTGTTGCCTGTGTGCAGTGTGTGTGTGTAATGTGCCCGCCATGTTGTCTGTGGTGTGTGGTGTGTGTGTGTGTGTGTGTGGTGTGTGTGCTGTTTGTGTATGTTGCGCATGTTGGGTGCTTCTGTGTGTGTGTGGTGGCCTCCTGCCGAGTGTTAGCACACCTCGAAAATGGCGAAGGATAATCCTTAGTGTGCCGCTATATTAGAACGCGAGTCCCTGTAGATTCCTCCGTGAGAAGAAGAGGCGATTCGCAGAGTGGAAATAAACAGATCTGTAATCAGAGAAGCGCGAGTTGGAGTGAGAGGGGTGCAAGCGTTAGGAGGAGGGTGGGTCGGTGAGGTGGACGTGGATTAGGTCAGACGTCCAGGCCCAGGGGTGCGGAAGTCTGTGCTGCGCGTGTAATGGGCGCGTTGCTGGTCCTGCACAGACGCAATGACTACGAGCGAGGCTTAAAACAGCAATCTTGAGTTCTTGTCGACCGCCTGGTCGCGTGTCTGAAAAAAAAATGCCGGGGGCATCGTAAACTCCGCGTGGCTGTACTGGCTGTCGCGTTCACAGGTCTTGTGAGCGTATGTGAGTAGTCAGGGACAGGTATGGCAATACCCATGATCTCCATCCCGGGACACACTAGTGACGTGTGATGTGTGGTGTGCCTGTGGTGCTGTGTGTGTTGATGTGTGTGTGTGTGTGTGTGCTGTGTGTATGTGTGTGTGTCAGCCTGCTGTGTGTGCTGTGTATGTGTGTGTGTGTGTGCCTGTGTTGGGTGTGTGTGTGTGTGTGTATGTGTGTGTGTTTGTGTGTGTGTTTGTGTGTGTGCCGTGTGATGTGTGATCAGCTGTGTTTGTCGTCTGTGTGGTGTGTGCGCGCGCGCGTGTGTGTGTGCGTGAGTGCGCGCGCATGGTTGCGTACATGCGTACGTGTCTCTCTCTGTCTGTGCATGCGGCTGTTTACGCTTGTGCAAGTGCGTGCGCGCGCGTGTGAGTACCAATAAGGTTCGTCTCTGCAAAACACGACAACACAGCTGTCTGCGATTTATAATATTTCCGATTTATAAGAAACAAAATAAATCCGGAGATATTCGGGAAAAAATCTAACGAAAATCTTCAGAAAAAAATCAAGCATCGCAAGTCTCCCGCTCAACCCTGCGATACCAGGGCTAACAGCACGCGAGGCACGTCACCTCTCCTCCGCCTCGCTTGCCGCACCGCACCGCCACCCGTCATCATCAGCATACCTGTCGCCGCTGCCGTAGTGGGAGGAGGCAGAGCTCGGCACGAATAGCTGCCGTCGCTAAACAATGCCGCCACCCCGCCGGCAAATTAACCAAACAAATGAGGCAACTAAGAAAGTAGCGTTCTTATGCAGATGAGATGCGCTGCAGCCTGGCCCGAAGTCATCGATGCTGCCGCGCACGTCCGCCCCCTCTACAATACCCTCCCGCTGCAACCACCCCACAACAATCCCCCTCCCCCACCGTCATCCGCCTCCTCTACAATGACCCCCCTTCCCGCGAGAGCAACAATGGATGCCGCCGCGCGCAACCCTTACCGCCACAATACGGCACGCTAATCTGTTTACGTATACACACGGCAATTGTCTCCCGCAGGGGGACTGGTGCGCAGTACGTACCCCAGGGGGCGTGGGCGGCGAGGTGAGCAATGATTAGTACCTGCCGACACGGCGACGTGTGCGCGCGCGGAGGGACGCGGCGTGCGCATGCGCAGATCTAGATCACAATGGCGGCTCGCGCGCGAGAACAAAACGCAGTGATCGACGTATTAGCGTGCAAGGTGTGGGAGAGTGAGACGGAGGACAGTGAGGGAGAGGGGGGCGTGCGTGGCGCGGCATGCGTATCATGCGTAGTGTCTTCTCTGTCGTGCATGTGCGTGACGTGCGCGTGTTTACGCTTGTGCAAGTGGTGCGCGCGTGTGAGTAAATAAGGTTCGTGCTCTGGCAAAACCGACAACACAGCTGTCTGCGTTATATATTTCGATTTTGAGAAACAAAATAATCCGGAGATATTCGGGAAAATCGAACGAAATCTTCAGAAAAATCAGATACGCAAGTCTCCCGTCAACCCTGCGAGCAGAGCTACAGCACGCTAGGCAGATCACGATCTCCTCACGCTCGCCTGCGACGCACCCGTCCATATCAGCATACCGTCGCGCTGCCGTAGTGGGAGGAGGCAGAGCTGCGGGCACGATAGCTGCGTCGTAAAAAATCGAAAACGCCGAGAAGCAAAAGACAAGCAAGAGTCGGCGCCGGAATTTAACGCAACATAGAAGAAAATACTAGAGAGAGAAAGGATTAAATATATAAGAATGAGATGACAGAAAATGAAGAATCATGGAAAGATCTAAGAGATGATGAAGCGGACGTCCGCCCTCTAGATACCATCCCGCTGCAAAAAACAACAGATCCCCTCCCACGTCATCGCTGCTCTAGCAAGACCTTCCGAAGAATGAATAATAAAAGACTGACGCGACAAAACATAATAAAGATAAAATAAAAAAGAAATAAAAATAGTAATGAGAAAATATAAAAATGTGCTCCGAGGGGCTGGTGGCGCAGTACGTGCCAGGGGGTGGGCGAGGTGAGAGAATTGATTAGTACTGCGACACGGCGCAGTGTGCGCGCACGAGGGACGCGGTGTGCCGCATGCGCAGATCTAGATCAAATGGGGTCGGCGCGGAAAAGCGTCGTGATCGTTGTTTAGCGTGGAGGTGTGGGAGAGTGAACGGAGGAAAGTGAGGGAGAGGGGAAAGAGGGAGAGAAGGGAGAGGGGAGAATCGGATAGAGAGGGAGGCGGTGAGAAGAGTAAGGGTGGAAGAGAGAGAAGAGAGGGAAGAAGAAAAAGGGGAAATGGGGGAGATAGAGGGGAGAAGGGCGTGAGGGGAGATAGAGAAGAAGAGAGAGAGAGAGGAGAGAGAGAGGAGAGAGAAAGAGCGACAGACAGAGAGCGACCCGACAGAGAGAGAGAAGAAGAGAGAGAAAAGAAAAGGAGAAAGAGCAGACCGAGCCGAGAGAAGACAGAGAGACAGGAGAGAAGGAGAAGAGAGAGGAGAGAAGGCGCAGAGAGAGAGAGGAGAGAGAGAGAGAGAGAGGAAGCGGACGAGACAAAGACGAGGATTGAGAAACGAGCGGAAGCGGAGTGATTTGTTTGGTGTGTGTGTGGTGCGCGTGCGTGGCTGGATGCGAGGGGATCCGGATAAACAAGGTGATTTGGCGCGGGGTTATAATCCTTGTGGGTGTTTAGTAGACAGATTCGGGGAGAGTCGGGTGGGCGGCCGTTTTGTTTACTTTGAGCTAATAAGTCCTGTTATAGGAGAAGAAGGGGCTTGTAGTGGTTATTGTTGTGTAATTGATTATAGTGGGAGGCGTGCATTACAGTTTGAGGGGCGAAGATAGAAAGGGGAAAAGGTTATAGAGAGAAGAAGAGCTTGTAGTGGTTATTGTTGCGGTAATTGATTTATAGTGGAGTAGCGTATTAAAGGTTTGAATGGGGAAGAGAAGAGAGGAGGTAGAGAGAGGAGAGGAGAGAGAGGAGAGAAGAGAGGGAGGGGGGAACAGGGTTATGCGAAAGAGGAGCGTGTAGTGTTATATGTTGCGTATTGACTTATGGTGGAGGCAGCGTATTAAAGATGAGTGGGGAAAAAGAAGCGAATAAAGAGAGGGAGAGGGAAGGTTTATAGAGGAGAAGAGAACGTGTAGAGTTATGTTGCCTAATTGCTTTAGCGAAGCAGCACGTAGCTCCAAAGTTCTGCACGCGCGAACTCCGATAGCTCTGAGAAGGAGGGAGAGAGAGGGATAGAGGAGAGCGAGAACGAGAGAGATGAGAGCGAAAAGGGAAGATGGATGGATAGCAGATAGAAGATAAAGATGAGGGAGAGAAGCGAACTTGAGGGGAGGAAATGGAGAAAATGAGGAGACGAGAGGAAGGAAGAATAAGAGTGGGAGTGGAGAGGAGAGAAGGAAAGAGATAGAGAGACAGAGAAGGAAAGAGATAGAGAGACAGAGAAGGAAAGAAGAGAGGGGAGAGGAGAGAGAGCGAGGAGCAGCGAGAGAGACAGGAGCGCGAGACCAGAGAGAGAGGGGAGACAGAGGAGAGAGAGAGCGAGAGAGAGAGAGAGGGGAAGGAGAGACAAGAGAGGAGCGGAGCGAGAGAAGAGAGAGAGAGAGAGAGAGAGAGGAGATAAGGAGGAAGAGAGAGAGAGAGAGAGAGAGAGCGAGAGAGAAGAGAGAGAGAGAGGGCGAGAAGAGAGAGAGAGAGAGCGCGAAAGAGAGATTT
>NW_014578138.1:15460-24676 GCF_000485595.1 Priapulus caudatus
AGAAAGAGGGGAGAGAACGGGAGAGGCGCGGAGAAAGCATCGGAAGAGAGGGAGGCAGGTGAGAAAGAGTGAAGCGGTGAAAAGGATTAGGGGGCAGACGGTGAGCGACGCCAGAGGAGGAGACGGAGTGACTATTAAATGGAGACGGGGAAAGAGAAAGGAAGGCGAATGAAGCGTAGATTAGAGAGGAGCATAAGGGGCAGTATATATATATATGGATAGAGCAAGTAGATGAGAGAGTGGAGACAGACAGAGAGAGGACAGACAGACGTAGAGAGAGCTCCGTTCGTTAATGAGACGACGGAGAGGAGAGGAGAGAGAGAAAGAAGAGAGAGAAGCCAGAGACAGTGTGCGGACCCCGTAGGAGAAGAGACAGTAAGCTGAGGAGAAGAAACGAGAAGAGCAGGATAAGAGCGCAGAGAGACATTACAAGGAGAGATGACGGAAAAGACGCTCGAAGGAGGGGGAAGGAAGAAGGACGCAAGTGGGAGAGCCTACACGGAGAGAAGGTACTTATGTTATCGTTTGACCGTCGGAGGACAAAGCACAGAAAGGATTGAAGAAACGCCACCGCAAAAGCGGAGTGATTTGGGGAGGATGTGGTCGGCGCCCGTGAGCCATCGTGGGGCGTGCATGGTGCGAGGGATCAGGGTATAAACAAGCGTGATTCTCGGCAGCGCGGGTTTATCCTCCGCTGGGGTGTTTAGTTCAGACTAATAAAAGTACAGGACGGCAGACGTATCTCTGGTGCGCGTCGGCGTTTGTTACTACTTATGAGCCGTAATAAGATCTGTTATTAGCGAGCAAGAAGGGAGCTTGCTAGTGGGCTTATTGCTTGATGTAATTGACTCTATAGCGTGCAGCCAGTCGCATTTAAAGTTTTGATGCGAGGCGAGGCAGAGAAGAATGAAGAAAGCCGGGGCGAAAAGCGTTGTAGTAGAGAGAAGAAGAGAGCTCTTAGCTGTTATTGTTGGGCGTAAATTGACTTTATAGTGGCCAGCAGCGTATTAAAAAGGCGTCCTCGCAACTGTGGAAGAGAAAAGGAGGACGACGAGAGAGAGAGTAAGAGAGACTTTATGACGAGACCGAGAGAGGAGGCGGCGACAAGCAGGGTTATAGCGCGGAGAAGAAGGGAGCGGTGTAGTGGTTATTGTTGGACCTAATTGACTTCATGGTGATATCCTTGGCTCCCAGCAGCGGTATTAAAGGTCTTGCAGTGGGGAAAAAAAAGCCGAATAAGGCAAGAGAGGGGAGAGGGGGAAGGGCTGTGTAAAAAAAGAAAGAGCACAGACCGGAAGAAACGATCGAAGAGAGTTATTTGTTTTGGCGCGTAATTGACTTATTAGTCGACCGAGCAGGGAATAACGTGAGAACATCAAAGTTCCGGGACCGGCGTAACTCCGGGAATCGCTACTGAGAAGGAGGGAGAGAAGAGGAGAGAGACGAGAGAGAGAGAGAGAGAGAGAGAGAGCGAGCACAGGGCACGGGGGAGGGGCGGAGAGAGACGCGTGTCGATTATATTTCAGGTAGAGATATATCTCGGAGACTATTCATCTTCCTCTATATTTATCGAACCACACATACGGATGATCTCTAGCACACAAACCTCACCGCGAAGACATCGTGCGTTACGGATCAGGTATATGCCCGCGTCACCTGTCCGACCGCCTGTCATCATCACCGGCGACAGGTGCCGTTCGTCGTGCACGCACCTGCGCGGGCGCTGCTGCATGTCACGACCAGCTATACCTGCGTTACAGGTAATAACTCGCTCCGTCGATTCCGTGAGTTACGTGACAAACCGGCTAATCGCAGGCATTAGTCGCTGCGTTTACTGAATTCCCGTATATATAGCCACGAGGTAGTAAGGGGCTGCCTACGTCTGCGTGGCACGTGGCGGGGTCCATGAACGCACGCGAGACTAGGGTAGACCGGTCTAGAGACTAGGGTAGAGTAGGCTAGAGGCTAGAGACTAGGGTAGACTGGAAACTAGGGTAGAGTAGACTTGAGACTAGCGACTAGGGTAGACTGGAGACTAGGGTAGAGTAGACTTAAGACTAGGGTAGAGAAAACTTGAGACTAGGGTAGAGTAGACTTGAGACTAAGGTAGAGTAAACTAGAGACTAGTGTAGAGTAGACTTAAGACTAGGGTAGAGTAGACTGGAGACTAAGGTAGAGTAGACTTGAGACTAGGGTAGAGTAGGCTAGACACTAGGGTAGAATAGACTTGAGACTAGGGTAGAGTAGACTAGAAACTAGAGACTAGGGTAGAAATATCCTAGAGAGTAGAGACTAGGGTAGACTAGACTAAAGATGGCCAGACTGTTGAACTTCGAAGGTCGAATTCGTGGACTTCTATTGTGTGCTGGAAAAAAAACTGGTCTTTAACTCTTTTTCGTATACCGGGCCTCTATACATCATGCTTATGAGAAACACGTAACTTTACGATGTTTTTATCAATAGTCTATGAGAAAGAATTAATGTTAGGACTAATGGGCCCCTGGTCTTAAGACTTTACCATCTTCTCAAAGCTTCAGATGGCGTAAAGGTTTGCTTTTTCTTGCCAGCCACTATTACACGATGGAACCTGTTTTATAAGATCGTACCTGTTTTACAAGATGGCACGTGTTTTATAAGATGGCACATGTTTTATAAGATCGGATGTGTTTTATAAGATGGCATCTGTTTTATAAGATCACACCTGTTTTTACAAGATGGCACTTGTTCTATAAAATGGCGCCTGTTTTATAAGATCGTACCTGTTTTACAAGATGGCACGTGTTTTATAAAAACGTACTTGGTTTATAAGATGACACCTGTTTCTACAATATGGCACCTAGGTATAAGATCGTACCTGTTTTATGAGATGGTACTCATGCGCGAACATTGATATGAGTGGGCAGATAACACGAAATGTAAAACACAGTTTATAGAGGACATCACGTCAACACGGGTGCTTGTTCAAAAAGCCCATATGCAAAAAAATATTAAGGACTCTATGATGTGTTGCTCGTACAGAGGGTTTAATGCGCGCGGGTTGTGGGGCAACGTCCTCTGAGATTATTGAAGGTGAACCTGCATATAAGGATGTTATTACGTTAGTGCAGTGACTCTTGTACTAAGATTAGTACAATAGTCGCAACATTTTGCCCTATATCGTTACTATATAAATGCTCTAATAAACATTCTTAAAACGTCGACGCGATCCTAAACCGTAGCAAAGTTATGTAAGGTAGGGTAGTTTTTAGCCTATAGCAAAGTTACGTAGGGTATGTTAGTTAGACTGTAGCGAAGTAATGTAGGGTAGGGTGGTGAGCTTGTAGCAACGCTATGTAAGGAGAAGGTGAGTTAGCCTGTAGCAAAGGTAAGTATGATATAGGTGAATTAAGGTTCCAAGCATGTTCTGAGCAAATCTAAGGTTGGTATCACCGCCCTGAGATGCATCTTCGCGGTGACCTCTGACCCGTATGACGCACGAGCTGACGACGAGCTGAGAGAGATATGACACGCGCGCGTCAGTGCGGCGCGCCACGCCGCCGACGCTCTGTCGCATCACACGCGCGTTCGTACAGGAATGTGTGACATTTGGCGACACGCCCCCGTCTCCGGGGGACTGTCACCGGCCGTGACAGGGGACAATGTCGCGACGTCGACGTCAGCGCCGCCTACCTGCTGTAATTACACGCGCGAATAATGACACGCCCGCAGCGCCGCCGCCGCAACAATGGCGCGCGGTCACGTGACGGTGCAGCAGCGCAGACGCGCGGTGACATTGTTCAGTGATATTTCTCCACCCGCGATTACGCTGACAACGTGAAATTATGCAGGGCGTCTGGTGACGGTGGCGGAGAAACGGACGCGCCGTTCGTCTGGGAATTTTGTGACGTCACACGATATCCGTCTGCCGTCGTTGATTCGTCGCAGTTGTCGAAGAAGTGTCAACGCTAACGACAAAATAATCACGCGACATTATTGTTGTAGATTGACATCACACAAGGTTGATGTTAATATTGTTGATTTCTAGTAGAAGTCGTAACGGATTAGTATGATAATAATTTGTATATATGTAATAACATGATATTATTATACATGTATAAGTGTATATTAGTATATTAGTATATTGGTAATATACTAACGTAATTAAGTTTATAATAAAAACAATAATGTAATTTTTAAATTATTATTCAATTTTTATCATATTTAATTATCATTTGATTCATAAGATTAGTATAATCGGATATAAGAATAATAAGTTAGTATAAGAGTAGATCTCATCCTCAGTATAAATAATAAGTATTATTATCATCAGTGTTGCAGAAGAATACGCCCGTACGATATATAACGTATCGGTTTATCGTAATAAATCACAATGAGATGTAGAGTAAATCATAGGTTGTACAGAGACCCCAGCGTTTAAATAACAAGCGTGTGGAAATTAGCGTATATCGCGGTCCTTCGCCGACTGAAATGCGAAGCAGGACGACACAACAGATGGAAGATGTAAGGCACGCGCACATCACATCACATCACATCACATCACATCACGGCCGCTGCGGCTTGATCATGCACAGCAGTTCCGAACGTTCATTCCATCTCGTATAGCAACGGTGAGGATAAAACTTTCGCGGACGACCAGAGCGTGCGCCCAATGAGTCAGCCGCGCACGCACGAACGCACGCACGCACGCACGCAAGAACGCGCTCAGATGTGACCTGTACGCTGTGCCGTAAGAGCTTCGTAGTAGTGGTAGTAGTAGTCCGACTCTGTGCCTCTCCCTATAGTTTTGTAGTAGCGTTGTTGTTGTTGATGTTGTTTGCCTGCTGTGAGTTACATCGCTGGATAGAGACGGAGGATTACGATCGGCCGGTTATTCACGTGCGAGCCGCTTAACTATTGTATGAAGCGACAGAGGGAGAGAGAAGAGAAAGGGAGAAAGAGGAGAGAGAACGAAGAGAGAGAGAGACAGAGAGAGAGAGAGAAAGAGAGAGAGAGAGAGAGAGAGGAGAAGAGAGCGAGAGAGAAGAAGAGAGAGAGGAGAGAAGAGAGATAGAGAAATGAGACGAGAAGAGGAGAGTCCTGGGTCTACTCTGGCCTCCATTTTCTTCCCATTTTTTCTTTCCGCCCTCTCCTCTCGTCTTCTCTCTTCTCTCACTTCTCTGGCTCCCCTTCTCTTTCAGCTTTTTCTCTCCTCTCACATCTCTTCTTTGTGCCTGCCTCGCTTTACCTGCTTATTTCTTTGCCTGTCTCTCTCCCTTCTCTTTCTGCTCTATTACTCTCGGCCGCCTCTCGCTCCTGCTCTCCATCGTCTCTCCTTCTCTCTCTGCTCCCTCTCCTTCTCTTTGCCTCTTCTTCCTTCTTTTCCTTTTCTCTCTCTCTCAGCCCCCTGTAACAGATTTCCGCGTTGTTGGCCTAATGGGATTAGCTGATTCTGTAGTGAGATTACGGAGGCGATCCGGTAAGCGGCCACGTCTTCGATCAAAGGCACCGCGCCGCCGCCGCCGGCTCGACACGCTACAAAGCTAGCGGCAAAGATCCCGCGGCGGAGGTCGGCAGTAGCATGTGCGGGGGAGGGAGACGGGGAGGGGAGGCGGAAGGGGAGGGGGACGGGGAGGGGAGGCGGAGGTGGAGGGGAGTGGAGGTCGGCAGCAGTAGGTACGGGCCAGAGGGGGCAGGGGGAGGTGAGGGTGAGCGCGCTGGCAGCAGTAGATGAGGGGAGGGGATGGAAGAAGGAGAGGAGGAGACGGGGAGAAGGAGGGAAACGAAGGAGAAGGGTGTGGGAGTGAGCGTGGTGGCAGCAGTGGAGGAGGGGAGGTGGAGGTCGGCTGCAGTATGTGCAGGGGAGGGGTGAGCGCGATGGCAACAGTGCAGTAGAAAAAGGGGGAGGGGAGGGGAGGGGGAGGCAGTAGGTCAGGGGAGAGCGAAGAGAGAAGAGGGGATGGAAGGGTAAGCGCGGTGTGTGGACATGTTTTAAGGGCGCGCGGGGGAGGGGAGGAAAAGGATAGCTGAGAGCGCGCGCAGGAGGAGGAGGACGGGGGGAGGTGTCTGCTGCGGGTGGAGCAGGTAAACCGAGTGGTTGGTTGGGGTGGAGGATGAGAGAGAAAGAGAGACAGATAGAGAGAGAGAGAGAGAGAGAGAGAGAGAGAGAGAGAGAGAGAGAGAGAGAGAGAGAGCGCGCCGAGAGAAGAGATGAGAGAGGCGACGCGTGTGTGTGTGGTATGTGTGAGTATGTGTTGACTGCCATCGTGGATTGCGTGTGCGTTGCTGTGTGTGATGTGTGTGTGTGTGTGGGTTGTGTGTCGTGTGCTGGGTGTGTGTGTCTGTGTGAGAAAAGCGGAGAAGAGAAGAGAAAAAGTCAGACCTGAGAGAGAAGGAGGGGAGAAGAAGAGACTCTAGCTCAAAGCCCGGGACCTAGAGAGAGAGAGAGAGAGAGAAAGAGAGAGAGAGAAAGAAATAGAGATTAAGAGAGACACACAACGACGATTTCAATCTCCGCCGAACGTGATCAAGTGGCGTCATTCAGCGCCGGATGACACCCGCCCGCGCATGCGCATCGCGCCGACACACGCGCGAGTCGAGTGTTGATATTACTTGTCGGCTTACGTCGGGCGAGGTCGCTGCCGATCCCGTCAGCAGTCGTCGGCAACTGTTTGCTCAGCGCTTCCCCCCCCCCCCCCGCTGATGACGGCGAGAACAAAACGGATCCACGCGGCGGTTGCGTCAGACGTATACATATACGTGAATCCGTCTGAGCCAGTATTACGTGCGGTGTCGGTGGCGGGGACTATCTCGAGTGCCACGCACTCCTGGTGCAAAGCTCTGCGCCGCGTGTGTGTTGTGTGTGTGTGTGTGTGGTGTGTCGTGTGTGTTGTATGTGTGCTGTGTGTGTGTGTTGTGGTGTGTGTGTTGTGTGCTGCGTGTGGTGGTGTGCTGTGTGTGTTGTGTGTGTGTGTGTGGTGTGTGTGTGGCGTGTTGCATTGTGTGTATGTGTGTACACGAGTGTGTGTGTTGTGCGCGTTCTGTGCTGTGCATGTGGGGTATGTGTACACGGGGTGTGTGGGGGGGGAGATGGATGCTTGATTGTGTAATCCCTGTCCGATCGTATTCGCTTATCAATCTAGCTGGTTATGAATCTATCTGTCTATCTATCACTTAATCTCGCATGATCGCTATCTCTCTTTCTCTCTTCTTCTCTAGATTTTTTGCTCTCTGTCGCTGGCTCGCTATATCTGTTTGTCTGTCTGTCTGTTTATCTGTCTGTCTCTGTCTCTGGTCTCTACCCTTCTCGCTCTCGCTCTCTCTGTCGCGTTTTCTCTGCTCTTTATCACTCTCCTACGCCCTCTCTCCCATCGCCCACTCTCTCTCACGCACGCGCGTGTCAATCTATCTCCATACACATGCATACACACACACATAGTTAGTGACGTCCTAGTGACAAACCGTCGCCGTATCACTTGACTCCCACCGGCCCCACGCCCAATGCAGGTACGTATACCGTGTTGCACGAACGCGCGCACGCACGAACGCGAACGCGCATACTTACACACATACTCACGTACGTACTCACGGACGCACATGCATTGTGACGCACACCGATAGTCGCCACCGGCGAACGCACGCACGCACTCACGCACTCACACACGTATACACGCACGCACGCACTCACACACGTATACACACACGCACGCACTCATACACGTATACACGCACGCACACACGTATACACGCACGCACACACGTATACACGCACCGGACGCACATCCGCAAGTACTCATGAACGCACACACGGTCGCAAGCACGCACGCACGCACGCACGCACATAGTTGCCCACGCGAAAGCAGCGGACTGAATGCAGGAGCGTGCTCCCCATCTCCCCGCTCTCCCCGACCCTTCGCATCGCGACGAGAATTGAAGCAGCGACGACGAAATCGCTATACCTTTGCGCCGCCTGCCCTGACAATCATTGATCGATGCCCACGCACTGACCAGCGGGGGATCCCGCTCCGATCCTCACCACGCGCACGCTGGCCGCTGCCGCCGGCTCATTCCCGGAGCACATCAGCATCCATCACGGCTGCCGACTCTCTCTCTCTCTCTCTCTGTAAGGCGGTGCAATTAGAAAAACAAACATACGTGAACGTTGAGCACCCCGCAGTGACCGCCATGCGACGCGCACAATGGCGACGTGTCGTTTCGAGCGTCTAAATGGACAAAACGCGTTTGTAATGAAGCAAGTGGCCGCGGCGGAGTCGTCGGTATCTCGGTGGAGGGGCTGGAGGTGATAGTGGTGGTGTGAGGATGGGTCCGGGTGACCTGGGTGTAAGCCGACGTCCTACTGCGACGTACGCTCCGCGCGCGTGCATGACGAGATGTGTGCGTGCGTGCGTGCGTGTGTGTGTGCGTGTGTGTGTGTGTGTGTGTGTGTGTGTGTGTGTGTGTGTGTGTGTGTGTGTGTGTGTGTTGTTGTGTGTGTNGTGTGTGTGTGTGTGTGTGTGTGTGTGTGTTGTGTGTGTGTGTGTGTGGGCTGCGTGTGTGTTTGTGTGTATCGGTGTGTGCGTGTGTGTGCGCGCGCGTGTGTGTATGCATGTGGGGCTGCGTGCGTGTCTGACTCTGGGTGTGTTGAATATCAAACGCAGGCATTCACCACTCAATAAATTATCTTCAGTTATTCAAGGATGGTCGTCTCACTACCATGTCACCGTAGACTGTTTTACAGAGCTTAGATAGCTTTACAGCGTTGGAAAACCCCCGAAGAACACTAGACCATAAATGGAAACTCATAGTTCATTGCTAACCATAAGAGCTTTGTGCATGGTACTAAATCATGAAGTTATCGAACCTACGCGGGATATCTCAGTTTCTAAACTCGTGTTTGTGCATAAATTAGTATGCAAAAATATTTAATTATTGTATAAATTACGTTAGTACACTGGAGAGTACATTGATATTCTACTTGTGCTACAACTTTGTGTTAGCGCGTGTCGTTGGTGTTAACATTGGTTGACAGTAGGTAACGTTGCTTGTAATATCGGTGCCACGTATACCAACAATCCTCCAATAGTCCCACATATATAGTTTATAACCCGTGAATCCCCCGTTGACTGACTAGCTGACTAACTGCTCATACCCCCTCCCCACGTTAATTTCGCCCCATATTGTTTCTCCCGCTCACACACCACAGCGTTCTGTTCCTCTCTCTCTCTCTCTCTCTCTCTCTCT
>NW_014578138.1:28292-29769 GCF_000485595.1 Priapulus caudatus
AGTGAGAGAGAGGAAAAGAATGGCAGACAGAGAGAACGGGTGCGAGGAGAGAGAGGTAGACAGGCAGACACGGAAAGAGAGAGGGGAAGAGCGAGTGAGTGATGGACAGAAAGAGAAAGAGAGAAATAAAGAAGAGAGAGAGAGAGAGAGTGAGAGAGAGTGAGAGAGAGCGTGTGTGAGAGCGAGTGCGAGAAAAAAAGGGGTGGAGGGAAACATTCAGACAGACACGGTAAAAAGAGAAAGGAAGAGATCAAGAAAGAGGGAGAGTGAGAGCGAGTATGCGACAAAGAGACACACAGAGAGAGGGGGGGGGGAAGTGAGAGTGAGACTTGCATTACGATGTATATCAAGAGTACATAATAGAGATATTATAGATCTCTATTATATACTATATAGATACTATATAGCTATATACTATATAGCTCTACTATATAGATCTCTACTATGTACTCTTGATGTATATGTTAGTGTTACGGCTATACACTTGTGCGGGCTGCTGGCAGAAAGTGAGAGATGGAACGTGTTTGTAGATGCCCGCTGTGCCGCCGCGTTTGCTACCAACCATTCCCTCGCCCTCTGTATCTTGCTCTCTCTCTCTCTCTCTCTCTTTTTCGCTATCGCCCTCCCCTTCTCTCTTTTTCTCGTCAACTACCCGTGCGCTACGTGCCTGGGTTCTCTACGGGGGATAGCGACACACCACCGACGCTTTTCTTCACCGCGTAGTTTCGCTCTCACGGTGAGCCATTGTTGGTCAGGGCCGCAAATGGCTGCATGCACCGCTCTCTCGTATAATCACGTTGCGGGGTAGATATTATATGTCCCACGCGCGCGCGCGAGTCTGCGTGCGTGCTAGCGTAGTGAATTGAAGCTACAGGTGCCGACAGCGAAGATTTCATCTGTCAGGAGAATGCGCGATCGCTTGCTATTTCGTCGTTATCTTGCATCGTATCGTAGCGCGGCGGCTAAGCCCTCCTGTTCAAGACACCAGCAGCAACCAGCAGCAGACAAGCGATGCTGAGGGCTACACCCTCTCTCTAGCGAGCGCTCTCTCGCTTTCGCTCTCTCTGTCTGTCTCTCTCTCTCAATCTCTCCCTCTCTGCGTCTCTCGCTCGCGTGCGCGCTCTGTCTCTGTCTCTCTCTCTCTCGTCCGCTCGCTTTCTCTCTTCCCTTCTCTCTTTTTCTCTCTCTCTGTCTTCTTCGACCCACTTTCTCTGTCTTTCTCTGTTTCTCCTTCCTCCTCTTTTTCTCTTTCTTTCTCTCTTTGGCTGTCCGTCTGTCTGCCTCTCTGTCTGTCTGTTCGGCTCTCTCTCTCTCTCGTTCTCTTTCTCTCTACCTCTCTCTTTCTCACCCAACTCTCTTTTTCTGCTTCTCTTATCTCTCTCATAATCTCTATCTCTCTCTTTCTTTATCTCTCTCTTATTCTCTCGTTCTCTCTCTCTCTCTCTCTCTCTCTCTCTCTCTCTCTCTCTCTCTCTCT
>NW_014578138.1:30398-34815 GCF_000485595.1 Priapulus caudatus
CTCTCTCTCTCTCTCTCTCTCTCTCTCTCTCTCTCTCTCTCTCTCTCTCTCTCTCTCGCACGCTTTCTCGCTCACTCTCTTTCTCTCTCCTCACCAAATGCGTGATGAATGTTTTTTCGTGATGTAGACTGCTTATGGTGGCGAGGCAGGGGGGCTGCAAAGACATATTTCTCACTGGCTCACCCCTCCTTCCCCCGGGACAGCATGTACCTATGCGTACGTTAATAAGTGCACGAATTTTTGCCCTACGGTGTTTTCCATTGCGCGCACACGCACACGCGAACGCACGCACACGAACGCACACGTAGAGACGCGAGCAGGCATACCAGTACGCGCGCACGCACGCACACGTACGCAAGCTTTTCGAGAGAAAGGGAGGTGTTTTTCGCGAACTACGAATACGCAACCACAAGCGTGTGCTACTGTCTGCTTTGTGCTTGTGCGTGCGAGTTTCTACGTGTGTGTGTGCGCGCGTGTGTGTGCGCGCGTGTGTATGGCTGCGTTCGCGTGTACGCGCGCGTGTGTGTGAGTGCGTGTGTCAGCACGTGCGCGTGAGAGCTCTCGCATATCTAGCTACCGCTTTTTGTTCCGTATCAACGAAATCTCGTGCTTTACCTGCAAGTTTTACCTAGACCGACCGCCCGCCCACCCGCGCCTGCACATAATGTGCACAGGTGTTGGCCTGCTCAACTCGTCCACAGGTGTTACACAGCCAGATAGCCATTATACGTCGTAAGATTTCTCTACACCGATAGCGGTGCGGGAGAAAAATAGCCAAAAAAACTCTCAGGTATTTCGCGACGAAAGCTTTATGGGCGTAGCGAAACGCTAATGATCGAGATATCGACAATGCACGAATGCACGTCCCCCGCGTGCGTGCGTGCGTGCGTGCGTGCGTGCGTGCGTGCGTGCGTGTCTGAGTGCGTACGACCCGCGGACAAGTTCTCTGCGCCAGATCGAGTCAAGAGTACCCGCCGAGGGTTCAACGTTGTAATATCTGTATTAAGTATGCTGTCTGTCTCTCTCTCTCTCTCTCTCGTGCTTTTCGCGCTCCTCTCTCGCTCTCTCTGTGGTCTCTCTTGGTCTCTCTCCCCCCTCAATGTCTCTCTTTTCGTCGCCCTCGCTTCTCTCTCTCTCTTCTCTCTCTTCTCTCTCTCGCTCTCGCCGCTCTCTCTCTCTCTCTCTCTCTCTCTCTTTTTCGCTGGCGCTCTCTCCTCTGCTCTCGCCGGCGCGCTTTCTCTCTCTCACTCTCTATCTTTCTCTGCTCTATTCTGTTGCTCTCGTCGCGCGCTCTCTCTCTCTCCTCCTCTATCTTTCTCTCTTCTCGTCTCTTTCTCCTCTCGCATCTGTCGCTCTCCTCACCACCTCTCCTCCCTCGCTTCGCTCTATGCATCTCTCCTCCTCGCCTCTCTCATCTCGCCTCCTCTCTCTCCTCTCTTCCTCTCTTCTCTCTGTCTTTTTCTCTGTCTCTCGTCTCCCCGTCTCGATTCGTTCTTTTCTCCTCACTCTCCACCTTCTCACGTCTCTCTTCCTCTCTCTCTCTCTCCTCTCCTCGCCTCCTCTCTCTCTCTCTCTCCTGTCTCTTTCTTCTTTTATGTCTCTCTTTTAAATCTCTCTCTTTTCTCACTCGCCTTCCTCTCTCCTCTCTCTCCTCTTCTGTGTGGGTTGTGTGTGGTGTGTCTGGCTGTTTTTTCGTTGACGAGGCGCCGCCGGTCTTTTCTAGAGAGCGCCGCGTGCAATGCTGCAAATCCGCAAAATCGCCGTAAAAGTCGGATTAAAGAATGCTCGAGTCGATCGTAAATGAGAGCTGGGTGCGGCAGCGTGCGGCGCGGTCGTTTGCTGCGAAACCGGGGCGTGGCGGTGTGGCGTATGGGTGCCACCGGCGGTCGGGGGGACCGCGCGGCGTGTTCATGTGTGCGTGCGTGCGTGCATGCGTGCGTGGATGTGCGGGTTCGGGTCTGCACTTGCAGTTTAATCTACATTACACAACATAACAGCGAAGGGCATCTGTAAAACGCCACGAAAGTCAGCATATAATAACGTGATACCAGCGATTATCGCTCGGACGCCCAAAACGCTTTCAAAACGTTATAATATTGCAGTCTCATCGCGGTGGAGAGAAAACTTGACGCTAAACTCGGTGCCGTGAGTGTGAGGGTGTGTGTGTGCCGCCCCGGCGCGCTCCGCCGCCCCCCGCCCCCCCCCCCCCCCCTGTCTGGGTGTGCCCCGCTGCTGGCTCCTCGCTCGTGTTGTCGTGTCGCGGTGCCTGCGTGTGTGCTCGCTGTGTGCCTGTGTGCTGCTCGCTGTGGTGTGCTGCTGCCCCCCGGCCCCCCGCTTCGTGTGCGCTCGCTCGCTCGGTGTGGTCCCGCTCCGTCTGCGTGTGCCCGTCGCACGCTCTCGCTCGCGTGCTGCCTCGTCCTGTGCTCGGCTCGTCGTCGCGTGCGTGCCTCGTCGCGCTGCTTGCTGTTGCCCTGTGCTACTCGTGTGCGTGTATGCTGTGCCTCGCTTGTCACGCGCCTGCCGCCCGCCCGGCTGTGTGTGTGTTGTGCGTGTGGCACGGCGTTGTGTGCTTTTGTGTGTGTGTGTGCTGTGTGTGTGTATCGGGCGTGTGGTTGTGTCGTGGTGCCGTGCCGCGCGTGTCGTCGGTGCCTGTGCTGCTGTGTGTGTGGTGTGTGTGTGTGTGTGTGTGTGTGTGTGTATGTGCGTGTGTTTGTGTGTGTGTATGTGGTGCGTGTACATGTGTGCTGCCGCCTGTGCATGTGTTGTGTGTGTGTATCGCTCGCGCTGTGTGTGTGTGGGGTGTGTGTGTGGCCTGCTTGTGTGCCGCTACGCCCACTGACACGTGTGCGTGTTGTGTCGCGTGTGCTGCGGCCGCGCCCCTGTGGGTCTGTGTTGTGTGGTGGTGTCTGTGTTCTATGTGCGTATGTGTGTGTGTGTGTGGCCCCGCCTGCCTGTGCTTGTGCTGCCCCACCGTCCCAGCCTGTGTTGTGTCGTGTGTGTCCTGTACTGCTCCGTGCAGCGCTACCTCGTGGGCCCCCCCCGCCTGCCTGCTGTCGGGTGTCGTCGTGTCGCTGTGTGGTGCCTCGTCGTCGCCGCTCCGTGTCGTCACTTGTGTTGTATTGTCGCGCCCCGCCCCCTCCCCGTCCGTGCTGTGTGTGTGTGTGTGTGTCGTGTGTGGTGTGCGTGCCTCTGCGCCTCGCCCCGCCCCCCGCGGCTCGTGCGTTGGCGGCCCCCCCCGTGTTGTCTCCCCTCGTGTTTGTCTGTGTGCCCCCCCCCCCCCCGCCCCCGCCCCCCCCCGCATGCCTCTGTCGCTGTGCGTGTTGCCGCTGCGCGTTGCGTGTCTCTGGTGGTTGTGAGTGTTGATGCGTTACGGTCCTTAACGGCCTGCCCGTTGCTGGTGTGGTGCCTTCCCTTGTGCGCACGGCAAGCGAACACCTCGTCGGTAAACAACTTAACCAAGTGACCGCCTCGAAGTCGGATAAAGAGAGACATAGACAGAGTCTGTATAGCGTCGTTGTCGACACACCACCGCCGCCGCCGCCGCCGCTGCCGACGCCACCGCCGCCACCGCTACCGTGCAGGTGTGCACATAGACGCATCCCGCCGCGTTCGCGTGAAAAACAGCGGTGCGCGTAAAACCGCGGCGGCAGCGGCGGCGGCGGCGGCGGTGCGACGTTTCGATAAAACGCCGCGGAATTTGCGCGAGCGGGCGGCGGCGACGACAAAGCAGAGCGCTAATCGCTGCGAATCGCATCCGATCATCGACGATGACGGCGCGCCGACGTCGTTTAATCGTAGAGTCGGTCGCGTTGTCGTCGGCGGCATTGTCGGTCGCCGTCTTTATTAATTGTGCCGACGCTTGTACGACACGATGATTTACAACGCCGCCGGCGGCCACTGCGTTGCTCGGGGCAACGGCGGAGGCCGAGAGAAGCACGCTCGCCCGCCCGCCCGCACGCACGCACGCACACACGCTCTCTCTCTGTTTCTCTCCCCCGCAACCTTGCTTTTTCGCAGCCGCGCCCTCCGGCGGATCACCATTAAAAACAGCGAGGGAGAGTTCCAGAGACGGCCTCCCTCGGCGCGCCCCACCGCGCCGCCTGTCGGCTGAATGGCGAACCGCTAATGTGTTTATAAGTTGCTCGCCGTTAACTCGTTACTACGCACGTGGCGGCGCCGCCGTTTCATCTCCACGGACGGCGCGGATCATGAAGCGCTGCTCGGTCGTATCGTTGATCAGTAAATACAATTATGGGGCGAGGTTACGAGCGTCAGAGTCATGCATGCCCGGGGTGACGGTAGACGGACCGATGGGAGAGGGGTAAGAGAGGGAAGGAGCGGAGGGAGGGGAGGGATGATCGAGGTGAGGGTAGGGGGCGAATAGAGAGAGAGAGAGGGGAAAGGGGAAGGAAGATGA
>NW_014578138.1:34825-37250 GCF_000485595.1 Priapulus caudatus
GAGAGAGAGAGAGAGAGAGAGAGAGAGAGAGAGAGAGCTCCGTAATATTTGGTTTCTATGGTAGTGTCGTAAATCGGTTTGATGCATCAGAGGTAATTGCTTGTCAATTCGGCTGCGATCGTTTCGCCGAGCGCGGGTAGGTCCATAAAAAATAATCGTCCGTCTTAAATTTTTATTGGTCCCTGACCCGTTGACTCAACGTCGTCTCACGCTCTTTCTCTCTACCTCTCCTCTCTCTCTCTCCTCTGCTGCTCTCTCTGCTCTCTCTCTCTCGTCTCTCTCTTCTCTAGCATTTTCTGCTCCCTCTCTTTCTCTTTTCTCACTGTCGTCTCCCTGCTGCTTGCTCGCACTCTTCTTTCTCTTCTCTGCCTCTGCTCTCGCCCTTCCCTACCTTTCTTCTTCCTCTCTCTTTCTCTTTCTCGCTCATCTTTCTCCCTGCTCTTCTCGCTCGCTCGTCTCTTCGCTCTTATGCGATCTCCTCTCTCTATCTCTTCTCTCTCTCTCTCTCTCTCCGTCTCTCTCTCTCTCTCCGTGCCTCTCTCTCTCTTTCTCTCTCTTCTCTCTTCTCGTCTCTCATCTCTTCCTCTCTCGCTGCTCTCTCGTCTCTCTCGTCTGCTCGTTCGTTCGGTTTTAACTATATATGCATTGTCCGCTGTCCTATAATACTACTTCGCGGGGTCTCGTTTGATTACGTTGTCTCCTTCTCCCTCTTTCTCTCTCCCCCTCTCTCTTTCTCTTTTTTTTTTAACTATGTATACCTTTCCGTTACCGGGGTGTCGTTTGGCGCGGTCTCCGTCACGCGAGGCCCGCACGCACCGCACCGTATATAGTAAGTGTAGACACGGCTGCAACCCATGCGTGCCGTCGGTTTATCTTTTATCGCCTTTTAAGGAGAATGCCGTTCAAAGATTACTTTGCCAACTGCATGCCAATTTCTCGGCGGCGCGCGCGCAGGGTGGGGAGGGTGGGTAAGAGGGAAGACGTTGTTGTTAGGTGCACGCGGCTGGTTCTTGGTTACTGCTGCTACGGCGAAACGTCGTAGTGTGAATATGGTAGGTCTGCGCTGACGTTACGCTCGCGTATGCGCGAACGCACGCACGCACGTATCCGCGAACGAACGCACGCGCGTATATAGGCACGCACACACGCACGTAAACTCGAACGAACGCACGCACGTAGGCATGCACGAACGCACGTACGCATGTATGCAAGCGCGTACGCATGCACGTGCGCATGCACACACGTATGTAGGCACGCACTAACGCACGTATTCTCGAACGAACGCACGCACGCACGTACGTATACATATCTACACGCACGTATGCATGCACGAACGCACGTACGCTTGTATGCAAACGCGTACGCATGCACGTACGCATGCACACACGCACATGCAAAAGCACATGCGCACGCTTGCACGCGCACGCGTATGTATATGCATGTGTATATCTCAAACAAGATCTGGGCGTGCATGCGTCTATCTACATGAGATGTAGGGATCTCCCAGATCTTGTGGGCAATTACTACTCGCGTGTAGCTGGGTGGTTGAGCAGGCGGCAGTGCGTCTATGCATGTGTGCATGCATACCTTTGTGCGTGCGTGCGTGTATGTGTACGTACGTGCGTGTGTGCGTAGGTGCGTACGTGCGTGCGTGCGTGTATGTGTACGTACGTGCGTGTGTGCGTAGGTGCGTACGTGCGTGCGTGTTCGAGCATACATACGTCCGTTTGTTCGGGCATACCTGCGTGCGTGCGTACATATGTGCGTGCGTGCTTGCGTACATACGTACGTGCGTTCGTTCGATCATGCGAGCGTGCGTTCGTTCGGGCGTACGTGCGTGCGTTCGTTCGAGCGTACGTGCGTGCGTTTGTTCGAGCATATACCTGCGTGCGTGCGTACATACGTGCGTGCGTGCTTGCGTACATACGTGCGTGCGTGCTTGCGTACATACGTACGTGCGTTCGTTCAAGCATACGTGCGCGCGTACGTTCATACGTGCGTGCGTGCCTACGTGCGTGCGTTCATTCGTACATACATGCGCGCGTGCGTACATACGTGCGTGCGTGCGTAAACCCGCACATCTTGACTATTGCACCGCCGCGTCGCCGTAACAGAGACCTATATAACAACGGCTCTGAAATCCACAACCTCTATTCCCGCTACAACGCACCGCGCCGTTATTGAACGCTAATAAAGCTGACGCGCCATGAACGCACGTCACACGACACGATGCACGGCTACCGATGCGGCTCTGCCATCACGCACGCACCTGTATATGCACGCACGCACGCACGCACGTATGCACGCACGCAGACAGGCACACATCGCCGCGCGGACAGAATGCGCGTAATTTGCGGGTTATAAAACCGGATGGAATTTTCTCGTCATGCAGCATATATATATATATATATATGTGCATATGTAT